>NC_091991.1:182874724-182959738 GCF_044704955.1 Pristiophorus japonicus | reverse complement strand
CTTTTCTGGCAGTGTGTTTTGAAACATGCTGTTTGATGGGAATACAAATGATGATCTGACATTGAGAGAGGCGAAAAACTGCTACAATTTGGGAAATCCGCATTAAAGCGCTCGGAATCGCTCAAAGATTTGCTTTTATAAAGTTATATTTCGGCGATTGAAATGCGATGATGTGAGATTAAACAATCCGCCAGAGCTGAAACCCTCCATTTGTGGTTAAAAATGTGAAGTTGGTGTGGCTAAGTCCAGCTCAGCGCCGTGCTGATAGCGGCCAAACCCCAAACATGGGCAGGGAAAGGATTGGGAATCAGAGAGACTTAATCTCCCTCCCCTCGCCCCCTCACCTCCCCCTTCTCTTTCCCCTCTCTGTGCTTTTGTTTTCTGTCCGCTGGCCTCTCGGCCCATCCTCTCTCACTCCATTTGTCCCTCTCTTTATACCATCTTTTCTTTCTCTCCTCCCTTCCTGTCTCCCTCTCCCCGATATATTTTATATTCTATTCCAATTCACCATATTTCGATAGTTTTCAAGAAAAGCTACAATTGAGAGAGGGCGGGGAGGCTGCGAGTGTGTGTGGACCGGAGATATACCAGCGTGTGCTAGGAGACTCGCTTTCTCGCCCCACCCGGAGCCTCGCTGAGCCAAACATGATGTGGGCCTGGGGGCATGGTGTGGGGGACTGGTCCTGGGAATGGCTGAGGGGTGGGGCAGTGTGGGTGGGCACAGGGGGGGTGAGGGTGGCCATGGGTGGGCATAGGGGAATGGGTGGCCATGAGTGGGTGAGGGAGTGTGGGTGGGCACAGGGGGGGAGGGTGGCCATGGGTGGGGATGTGGGTGGGCACGGGGGAGGGTAGCCATGGGTGGGTGGGCACAGGGAAATGGGTGGCCAAGGGTGGGGGTGTGGGTGGGCACGGGGGGGAGGGTGGCCATGGGTGGGTGGGCACAGGGGAATGGGTGGCCATGGACGGATGCACTCTCAGTGTTGTCCTGAGAGTACAGATCTCAATCTGTGACACACGGCTGGTCTTTGACTCCAAGCCCAGGCATCCATCCTCGGGGCAGCACTCCAAAAGTACCTCATTGGCTGTAAAGTGCTTTGAGACGTCAGGTGGTGGTGAAAGGCGCTATAGAAATGTAAGTCTGTCTATCGTGGCCTGTAGGCCTGGCTTGCAGCCTCTGACTGTGTCCTGACCCTACGCCCACGGTGAGAGGCCCAGTCTGACTGGACCAGAGCCAGCCCGCCAGCAACTGGGCCTTGCTCATTCCTGTCTGCAGATCCCGCATTCCCTCTCCTTTCCTCTCCTCCTTCCCTCTCTCTCCTCCCCGTACCTTTCTCTCCCTCTCTCTCCCTCTCTCTTTCTCTCTCTCCCTCTCCTTTCTCTCCCTCCCTCTCCTTTCTCTCTCCTCCCCCCTCCTCTCTCTCCTTCCCTCTCTCTCCGTCCCTCTCTCCCTCTCTTTTCTCTCTCTCTCCTTCCCTCTCTCCCCCCTCCTTTCTTACTCTCCCTTTCTCCCTCTCCTTCCCTCTCTTTCCCTCTCTCTCACTTTCTCTCTCTCCTTTCTGCCTCCCACGATTTGCTTGTTCTCACACATTCCCTGTCTTCTCTCTCTGTCTCTCTCCTTGCTTTTTCCTGCTCTCCTTCCTTCCCCCTTCTTTCTCTCCCCTTCTGCTTTCTCTCCCTCGGCCTCTCCCTTTCCCCGTTTCTCTGCTCTCTCCCCTCCCCTCTCCCCGCACGGTCCCATAACGCCTGGTGTTGTTGAGGCGCTGCCCATGAAGCGCACAGATTGAGCACACTGATTCTGTGTCACAGGCTGGAGGCCAGCAGCAGGAAAGGCTCTTTGCTGCCCCCATTTGGCCATCAGCAGCATTTAATGTTGGCCAGCTTTCAAAGTTGAAGGCAGTCCTGAATGGCTCCTTTAAGAACAGACATATCTTGCATTTACTGAGCTCTGCCAGACGGCTCAAAGCACTTTACAGCCAATGAAGTACTTTTCAAGTGTAGTCACTGTTGTAATGTGGTGAAAGCAGCAGGACACCTGGGAGAACTTCCCTGCTCTTCTTCAAAATAGTGCCCCGGGATATTTTATGTCCACCTGAGAGGGCAGATGTGGCCTCGGTTTAATGTCTCATCCTAAAGACGGCCCCTCCGACAGTGCGGCACTTCCTCAGTACTGCCCCTCCGACAGTGCGGCACTCCCTCAATACTGCCCCTCCGACAGTGCAGCACTCCCTCAGTATTTTGCTTCGGTCTTCACAGTGGAAGACACAAACACCATGCCAGAAATTGCTGGTCACAGGATTGTGGGAAGGGAGGTAGTGCTGGACAGTCGAATGGGACTCAAGGTAGACAAGTCCCCTGGTCCTGATGAAATGCATCCCAGGGTATTAAAAGAGATGGCGGAAGTTATAGCAGATGCATTCGTTATAATCTACCAAAATTCTCTGGACTCTGGGGAGGTACCAGCGGATTGGAAAGCAGCTAATGTAACGCCTCTGTTTAAAAAAGGTGGCAGACAAAAGGCAGGTAACTATAGGCTGGTTAGTTTAACATCTGTAGTGGGGAAAATGCTTGAAACTATCATTAAGGAAGAAATAGCGGAACATCTGGAAAGGAATAGTGCAATCAAGCAGACGCAACATGGATTCATGAAGGGGAAATCATGTTTAACTAATTTACTGGAATTCTTTGAGGATATAACGAGCATGGTGGATAGAGGTGTACCGATGGATGTGGTGTATTTAGATTTCCAAAAGGCATTCGATAAGGTGCCACACAAAAGGTTACTGCAGAAGATAAAGGTATGCGGAATCAGAGGAAATGTATTAGCATGGATAGAGAATTGGCTGGCTAACAGAAAGCAGAGAGTCGGGATAAATGGGTCCTTTTCGGGTTGGAAATCGGTGGTTAGTGGTGTGCCACAGGGATCGGTGCTGGGACCACAACTGTTTACAATATACATAGATGACCTGGAAGAGGGGACAGAGTGTAGTGTAACAAAATTTGCAGATGACACAAAGATTAGTGGGAAAGCGGGTTGTGTAGAGGACACAGAGAGGCTGCAAAGAGATTTAGATAGGTTAAGCGAATGGGCTAAGGTTTGGCAGATGGAATACAATGTCGGAAAGTGTGAGGTCATCCACCTTGGAAAAAAAAACAGTAAAAGGGAATATTATTTGAATGGGGAGAAATTACAACATGCTGCGGTGCAGAGGGACCTGGGGGTCCTTGTGCATGAAACTCTTTTTGGATCCTTGTGCATGAAACTCTTTTTGGAGTTCACCTGCAAAAACATAAAACATTAAACCGTGCCACCCGACCTGGGTGACACACCAGACATTTACAAGGCCCTTTTTTCCTTTTTTTTTTTGTGTTTTTCATTTTTTTTTTTTTTGTTTTGGGCGCTAAAATCACATTTTTCCAGTGCCCCCTATAAAAGGGAAGGGGACACTAAAAGCACCGGCAATTAAAACAAATTAAACTTTAAAACGTAAAATCAAATTAAAATTTGGTTGCCGGGCGTGATGATGCACTCCAGTCCCTCCGGTGCCCACCTCTCGCGGAAGGCCGCGAGCGTACCGGTGGACACCGCGTGCTCCATCTCCAAGGACACCCTGGACCGGATGTAAGAGCGGAAGAGAGGCAGGCAGTCAGGTTGAACGACCCCCTCGACCGCCTGCTGCCTGGACCGGCTGATGGCACCCTTGGCCGTGCCCAGGAGCAGTCCTATGAGGAGGCCCTCGGACCTACCCGCTCCCCTCCGCACAGGGTGCCCAAAGATCAGGAGAGTGGGACTGAAGTGCAGCCAGAATTTCAGGAGCAGCCCCTTCAAATAATGGAACAGGGGCTGCAACCTTGTGCACTCAATAAAAACATGGAACACGGACTCCTCCAGACCGCAGAAATTGCAGGCGGCCTGGGAGTCCGTGAACCGGCTTAAAAATTTGTTGCACGGCACTGCTCCGTGCACCACCCGCCAGGCCAAGTCCCAGATTAATAGTGGGAGGACCCCTGCGTAGAGTGCCCTCCATCGGGGACCCCCGCCTCCTCCGGACGGCAAGATGGTACGCCATGGCGTGTCCGGACGGCCGGCGAGGATGGCAAAGTTGAGAGTGTGCAGGAGCAGCCCGTACAGGAAACCCCTCCGCGCGGAACTGAAAGGCACGGAGGGGATTTCCCCGAGGCGGCTCAAGTTGTGAGGCGCCGGCCCCCGAGGGAGGTTCCGGGGTTTGGCGCCGATGAGGAATTCCGTCCGGACGGGGGTCAGTTCGGACGGGATCTCCCCACGTGCTTGAGCCTCCTCGATGCACCTAACGGAGTCAGGGCCCAGAGCTGTTTTTAGCGACTCGATGGCATCGGCCGCGTGGCGGACGTTGGCAGAATTTAGGCGCCGCGCCAGCGTGTCTGGCGCCATCCAGCCCGCTCCTCCACCATCGAGCAGGTCCCTGACCCTGGTCACCTCACCAGCCACAGCCCTCTCTTCCGACCGCCACATAAAACCTCGGCCGTGGAGGTACGGATTCCCGAGCAGCGGCTCCTGCAGGACGGCCGCCACTCCAGCCGGCGGAGAGCTGCGCTTGGTGGAGACTTTGTTCCAGACCCTGATGAGTTCCCTGTAAAAGACAGGCAGCTCCCGGAGGGCGGTCCTGGCACCCCCAAGTTCACAAACAGGAGCTGTGTGTCATAATTGAGGTCGAGCTGCTGGCGGAAGAAATACGTCGCCAGAGCACACCACCTAGGAGGGGGCTCGACGTAAAGGTATCTCTGCAGGGTCTGAAGACGGAAAGTCGCGAGCTGGGCGCTGACGCACACCAACGACTGACCGCCCTCCTCAAGCGGGAGACTCAAGACCGCGGCAGAGACCCAGTGCTTCCTGTTGTTCCAGAAGAAGTCCACCAGCTTCTTCTGTATCTTGGCGACAAACGCAGGGGGAGGGATCAAAGTGACCAGCCGGTACCACAACATTGCGGCCACCAGCTGGTTTATGACTAGCGCTCGACCCCTGTAGGACAGCACTCGGAGCAGTCCTGTCCAGCGCCCTAGGTGAGCGGCGACCTTGGCCTCCAGCTCCTGCCAGTTCGCCGGCCAGGCTCCCTCGTCGGGGCTAAGGTAGACTCCCAGATAGGGGAGATGGGTCGTGCTCCAGGCAAAAGGCCTGAGCTTCCTTGTGCATGAATCCCAAAAAAAAGTTAGTTTGCAGGTGCAGCAGGTAATCAGGAAGGCGAATGGAATGTTGGCCTTCATTGCGAGAGGGATGGAGTACAAAAGCAGGGAGGTCCTGCTGCAACTGTATAGGGTATTGGTGAGGCCGCACCTGGAGTACTGCGTGCAGTTTTGGGCACTTTACTTAAGGAAGGATATACTGGCTTTGGAGGGGGTACAGAGACGATTCACTAGGCTGATTCCGGAGATGAGGGGGTTACCTTATGATGATAGATTGAGTAGACTGGGTCTTTACTCGTTGGAATTCAGAAGGATGAGGGGTGATCTTATAGAAACATTTAAAATAATGAAAGGGATAGACAAGATAGAGGCAGAGAGGTTGTTTCCACTGGTTGGGGAAGACTAGAACTACGGGGCACAGCCTCAAAATACGGGGGAGCCAATTTAAAACCGAGTTGAGAAGGAATTTCTTCTCCCAGAGGGTTGTGAATCTGTGGAATTCTCTGCCTAAGAAAGCAGTTGAGGCTAGCTCATTGAATGTATTCAAGTCACAGATAGATAGATTTTTAACCAATAAGGGAATTAAGGGTTATGAGGAGCGGGCGGGTAAGTGGAGCTGAGTCCACGGCCAGATCAGCCATGATCTTGTTGAATGGCGGAGCAGGCTCGAGGGGCTAGATGGCCTACTCCTGTTCCTACTTCTTATGTTCTTATGTTCTACCCCTCCGACAGTATGGCGCTCCCTCAGTACTGCCCCTCCGACAGTATGGCGCTCCCTCAGTACTGCCCCTCCGACAGTACGGCGCTCCCTCAGTACTGCCCCTCTGACAGTGCGACGCTCCCTCAGTCCTGCCCCTCCGACAGTGCGACGCTCCCTCAGTACTGCCCCTCCGACAGTGCGACGCTCCCTCAGTCCTTCACTGGAGTGTCAGCCTGGATTATCTGCCCAAGTCTCTGGATAACCCATAACCTTCTGGCTCAGTTGACAGAGTGCTACGCACAGCCTCAGATAAGGGAATAAGAGGTTATGGGGCAATCATGGCTGATCTGATCATGGACTTAGGTCCACTTCCCTGGGGCAGGGAAGTGATGATCAGATCAGCCATGATTGTATTAAATGGTGGAGCAGGCTCGAGGAGCCGTATGGCCGACTCCTGCTCCTATTTCTTATGTTCTTATGAGCCACGGCTAACATCTGAATGCACTTGATCAAGTTTTGTTACAGGAGATTGATTGTCATCTGGAACGTTGCTGGGAAAAGGGGAACAAATATTGTGTTCTGACTCACACCGAGGCTGAATTGCCCAAATGCATTGATCATCTTGGAATTTATTCACTGATCGTAAATTCACTCTTCAGAATCTCCATCATCACCGTCTTAATGTGTCCCCCTGGAAGTTCAATCTAACACCAGAGAGATGCAGTTATTAAATCCGGTGGATGAGGCAGAGATCTAATAATCAGTTGCAGATTATAGTTTATGAGAGTGAAGCACTTAATGAAAAAACTGAGCGAGATCCAGCTCTTCGCTCCATGGTAACTGGCTCCTTCTGGGCTCCCCCTCCTCTCCTGAAGGTGCCGACCTTTGTCGGGGTACATTTCCCCAACAGCACTGACACGCTGATTAACCCTGTGTGCACCGTAGCCAGCCCCGGGCTGGCCCACCGCTCCCCTCACAGCCATTCACTGGGCAGCAATCCAGATTGTGTGAGTTTGGTCTTTCTAACCTGGCTCACTGTGACTGGCTGGAAGGGCCAAGGAATGGGCGGTGTTTAGACTAAAAATGCTTCAGCAGCGCCAGTTGAAAATCGTCTCGTCCGCACGCAAAATTCGTCCTCACTTCTCATTAAAATGATTGCGGCCATGATTCTAAAAGCCCAAACTCATTGGCGTTACACTGACAAGCTGGACCAATATTGGGGGCAGTCTAAAAGGGAGTAATGATTGAACATAAGAATACAAGAAATCGGAGCAGGAGTAGGCCATACGGCCCCTCGAGCCTGCTCCGCCATTCAATAAGATCATGGCTGATCCGATCATGGACTCAGCTCCACTTCCCCGCCCGCTCCCCATAACCCCTTATCCCCTTATTGTTTAAGAAACTGTCTATTTCTGTCTTGAATTTATTCAATGACCCAGCCTCCACAGCTCTCTGAGGCAGCGAATTCCAGATTTACAACCCTCTGAGAGAAGAAATTTCTCCTCATCTCAGTTTTAAATGGGCGGCCCCTTATTCTAAGATTATGCCCCCTAGTTCTAGTCTCCCCCATCAGTGGAAACATCCTCTCTGCATCCACCTTGTCGAGCCCCCTCATAATCTTATACGTTTCGATAAGATCACCTCTCATTCTTCTGAACTCCAATGAGTAGAGGCCCAACCTACTCAACCTTTCCTCATAAGTCAACTCCCTCATCTCCAGAATCAACCTAGTGAACCTTCTCTGAACTGCCTCCAAAGCAAGTATATCCTTTCGTAAATCTGGAAACCAAAACTGCACGCAGTATTCCAGGTGTGACCTCACCAATACCCTGTATAACTGTAGCAAGACTTCCCTGCTTTTATACTCCATCCCCTTTGCAATAAAGGCCAAGATACCATTGGCCTTCCTGATCACTTGCTGTACCTGCAGACTAACCTTTTGTGTTTCATGTACAAGTACCCCCAGGTCCCGCTGTGCTGCAGCACTTTGCAATCTTTCTCCATTTAAATAATAACTTGCTCTTTGATTTTTTTCTGCCAAAGTGCATGACCTCACACTTTCCAACATTATACTCCATCTGCCAAATTTTTGCCCACTCACTTAGCCCATTCACTCGCCACCAGCTTTTTTTGCTGCTTAAAGGGGAGGTTCACTGATGGTGCAGTCCCTCGTTCTCAGCATTGCTGGGTGAGCAGCTGCCCCGACAACCATATGGAGGACAAGGAGAAGGATTATTTACAAATCCTGAGAGCAGATCGCCGCCCCAGGGAGAGAGCCCGGGCGTTTTCCGAGGAAGCTCTGGAGGGATTGGTTTCAGCGGTGGGGAGAAGGCGGGCAGTCCTGTACCCCACCACCTGGCAGGGGGCCCTCGCTACAAGTCCGTCGGATTATGGGGAGGGAGGTGGCACACCACGTCACAGGCAGCACTGTGCTCCCACGACCCACACATAATGCAGGAGGAAGTTTAACATGGGAGGTCAGGGTGAGTGAAGGCTTCAACAAATGCTACATACCACCATCTGTACAACAAGCTTCACACACTGCACAATGCACCACGTCCACCAGCACTCACCCACCAACAAACTCTACCTCGCAACACTCACACCCACATCTCACTCCGTGCGCACAATGACAGCTATTCAGCATAAGAAATAGGAGCAGGAGTAGGCCATACGGCCCCTCGAGCCTGCTCCGCCATTCAATACGATCATGGCTGATCTGATCATGGACTCAGCTCCACTTCCCTGCCCGCTCCCTATAACCCTTTACTCTCTTATCATTCAAAAATCTGTCTAATCTCCACCTTAAATATATTCAATGCCCCAGCCTCCACAGCTCTCTGGGGCAGAGAATTCCACAGGTTTACAATCCACTGAGAGAAGAAATTTCTCCTCATCTCAGTTTTAAATGGGCGGCCCCTTATTCTGAGACTATGCCCCCTAGTTCTAGTTTCCCCTATGAGTGGAAATATCCTCTCTGGATCCACCTTGTCGAGCCCCATCATTATCGTATAAGTTTCAATAAGATCACCTCTCATTCTTCTGAACTCCAATGAGTATAGGCCCAACCTACTCAACCTATCTTCATAAGTCAACCCCCTCATCTCTGGAATCAACCTAGTTGTAAAGTCCTTACTCTACAGCATGAAACCACACGAGGCACATTCCAGGGACAAGGCCACTCTGTGACCTTAACTCTTTATTACAGGACTCCAGAAGTGATGAACCTGCGTGGGACCTCCCTTTATATACCTGTGTGATCAGGTAAGGAATGTCTCCCACAAGTTCACTCCCTGTGGTCAAGGTGTGCATCTAAGTTGCGTGTATACAGTCATACAGTGGTGTTACATTGTAGTTACAAACAAGACACTAGTGAACCTTCTCTGAACAGCCTCCAATGCAAGTATATCCGTCCTTAAATATGGAGACCAAAACTGTACGCAGTACTCCAGGTGTGGCCTCACCTATACCCTGTTCAGTTGTAGCAGGACTTCTCTGCTTTTATACTCTATCCCCCTTGCAATTAAGGCCAACATTCCATTGGCCTTCCTGATCACTTGCTGTACCTGCATACTAACTTTTTGTGTTTCATGCACAAGGACCCCCAGGTCCCTCTGTACTGCAGCACTTTGCAATTTTTCTCCATTTAAATTATAATCTGCTTTTCTATTTTTTCTGTCAAAGTGGATAACCTCACACTTTGACAAGCACAAGGGTGGTTACGTGTGTTATGTGTTATGTGTGCTATGGTTACAGATAAAGTTCTTAATGGTGTTTGGAATATTTTCTGGTCTCTCTCATTTCACCTTTGCCGCAGGACGGCACTGTGATACGGCGCGAGACAGAAACGGTTTGATAGGGATGTGGTGAGTGAGGGGGATGTGGGGTTCCATTCATGCGAATCGAAGTGTGATGAGCCGGTCACGGACAGTCCGTCTGAAGGCTGATTGTCTCGCTGCGCCAGCTCCCCCCACCATAGACCCTGGGGGTGAGGGGGTCGGCCCCCACGACCTTCAGCAAGTGTTGTAGGTTGGAGCTTTTCAGAAATCATTACGGAGTTTTGTACCTGCCACAACACCTCCTCATACAGGTGCAGCATCGAAAATCCGGAGTTCCGGAATCTGAACTCCAGACCGATTGGTGGTGGGGTCGTCCGGAATCCGTAAAATTTTCCAGAATCCGGACCCGTCGACCCTGCTGACCTTGGAGCCTCTTCGCCGGCCCACCCGATGACCTCCTCGGCAAGTACCCCCCCGCCACCCCTTTCTGACGTTCCGAAATCCGGAAATATCCAAACCTGGACTCGGGTTTTTCCGGAATCATGATGTCAGAAAGCAAATCAAAAGTCCGGAAAAGCCAAGAATCGGGAACAGCCTTGGTCCCGAGGGTTCGGGATTTTAGGCTCTGCACCTGTACCAAAGAACATTGAAATGAATAAAGAAACTCATCCAATAGCAGAAAGTAGCACACAGCCACTCAAACTTCCAAAGGCAGACAGCTCCAAGTGATTGGTAATGATCCCTTTAACAGTGTCACTGGAGCCGGCTTCCTGCTGCTGCACGCCAGCTGGAGCTGTCGTTGTTTTTTCCATCGGCTGCAATGTAGTTGAGAGATTGGCCGTCAAGCATTGTACACTCACTAATGTCACATAAGAACATAACAATTAGGGCAAGAGTAGGCCATTCGGCCCCTCGAGCCTGCTCCGCCATTCTATAAGTTCATGGCTGATCTTCTCCCTCAACTCCACTTTCCCGCCCGATCCCCATATACCTTGATTCCCTTAATATCCAAAAATCTATCGATCTCTGTCTTGAATATACTCAATGACTGAGCCTCCACAGCCCTCTGGGGCAGAGAATTCTAAAGATTCACCACCCTCTGAGGGAAGAAATTTCTCCTCAACGCAGTTCTAAATGACTGACCCCTTATCCTAATACTGTGACCCCTGGTTATAGACTCCCCAGCCCGGGGGAAACATCCTCCCTGCATCTACCCTGTCAAGCCCTGTAAGAATTTTATATGTTTCAATGAGATCACCTCTCATTCTTCTAAACTCTAGAGAATATCAGCCTAGTCTGCTCAATCTCTCCTCATAGGACAATCCCCCCATTCCAGGAATCAGTCTGGTGAACCTTCGTTGCACTCCCTCTATGACAAGTATATCCTTCCTTAGGTAAGGAGACCAAAACTGTGCACAATACTCCAGGTGTGGTCTCTCCAGGGCACGATATAATTGCAGTAAGACATATTTACTCTTATACTCAAATCCTCCTGTAATAAAGGCCAACATACCATTTGTTTTCTAATCACTTGCTGTACCTGCATGTTAACTTTCAGTGATTGGTGTACAAGGACACCCAGGTCCCTCTGAACACCAACATTTCCCAATCCCTCACCATTTAAAAAATACTCTGTTTTTCTATTTTTCCTACCAAAGTGAATAACTTCACATTTCTCCATTTTATATTCCATTTGCCATGTTCTTGCCCACTCACTCAGCCGGTCTATATCCCCTTGAAGTCTCTTTGCATCCTCCTCACAACTTACATTCCCACCAAGCTTTGTATCATCAGCAAACTTGGATATATTACATTTGGTCCTCATCCAAATCATTGATACAGATTGTGAATAGCTGGGGCCCCAGCACTGATCCTTGTGGTATCCCACTAGTTACAGTCCGCCAACCCGAAAATGACCCGTTTATTCCTACTCTCTGTGTTCTGTCCGTTAACCAATCCTCAATCCATGCTGGTATATTACCCACAATCCCATGAGCCCTAATTTTGTTCAATAACCTCTTGTGTGGCACCTTATCGAATGCCTTCTGAAATCCAAATACACCACATCCACTGGTTCCCCCTTATCTATTCTGCTAGTTACAACCTCAAAAAGCTCTTAACAGATTTATCAAACATGATTTCCCTTTCATAAATCCGTGTTGATTCTGCCCAATCCGATTATTATTTTCTAAGTGCCCTGATACCGCATCCTTAATAATAGATTCTAGCATTTTCCCTACTATTGATGTCAGGCTAACCGGTCCGTAATTCCCCGTTTTCTCTCTCCCTCCTTTCTTAAATAGCGGGGTTACATTAGCTACCTTCCAATCCATAGGAACCGTTCCAGAATCTGTGGAAGTTTGGAAGATGACAACCAATGCATCCACTATCTCTGTAACCTCTTTCAAACCCTGAGGATGTCGGCCATCAGGTCCAGGGGATTTATTAGCTTTCAGTCCCATTCATTTCTCCAGTATTATTTTTTTACTAATACTAATTTCTTTCATTTCTTCATTCTCCATTAATTTCGGGAGGTTTTTTGTCTTCTTCTGCTGAATTTTAAAATTCTCTCAATCCTCAGGCTATCTGTTCTTTTTGGCAACATTATAAGCCTCTTCCTTTTATCAATACTATATTTAACTTCTCTTGTTAGCCCGGCTGGACTATTTTTCCTGTGGGGTTTTTTTTGCCTCAAAGGAATGTGTGTTCCTGGACGTGTAACCCTGGGAATGTGATCTCAGGTCCCAGCTCGGCACTTTGAGATTTTGAATTCAGTTTTACAAATCTAAGAATAAAAAGTCTGGAGTTAGTAAAAGAACATAAGAACATAAGAAATAGGAGCAGGAGTAGGCCATAGGGCCCCTCGAGCCTGCTCCGCCATTCAATATGATCATGGCTGATCTGATCATGGACTCAGATCCACTTCCCCGCCCGCTCCCCATAACCCCTTATCCCCTTATCGGTTAAGAACCTGTCTATTTCTGTCTTAAATGTTTTCAATGACCCAGCCTCCACAGCTCTCTGAGGCAGCGAATTCCACAGATTTACAACCCTCTGAGAGAAGAAATTTCTCCTTATCTCAGTTTTAAATGGGCGGCCCCTTATTCTTAGATCGTGCCCTCTAGTTCTAGTCTCCTCCATCAGTGGAAGCATCCTCTCTGCATCCACCTTGTCAAGCCCCCTCATAATCTTATACATTTCGATACGATCACCTCTCATTCTTCTGAATTCCAATGAGTAAAGGCCCAACCTACTCAACCTTTCCTCATAAGTCAACCCCCTCATCCCCGGAATCAACCTCGTGAACCTTCTCTGAACTCTCTCCAAAGCAAGTATATCCTTTCGTAAATATGGAAACCAAAACTGCACGCAGTATTCCAGGTGTGGCCTCACCATTATAGAGCTGTAGTAAGACTTCCCTGCTTTTATACTCCATCCCCTTTGCAATAAAGGCCAAGATTCCATTGGCCTTCCTGATCACTTGCTGTACCTGCATACTAATCTTTTGTGTTTCATGCACAAGTACCCTCAGGTCCCGCTGTACTGCAGCACTTTGCAATTTTTCTCCATTTCAATAATAACTTGCTCTTTGATTTTTTTCTGCCAAAGTGCATGACCTCACACTTTCCAACATTATACTCCATCTGCCAAATTTTTGCCCACTCACTTAGCCTGTCTATGTCCTTTTGCAGATTTTTTGTGTCCTCCTCACACATTGCTTTTCCTCCCATCTTTGTATCGTCAGCAAACCTGGCTATGTTGCATTCAGTCCCTTCTTCCAAGTCGTTAATAGATTGTAAATAGTTGAGGTCCCAGCACTGATCCCTGCGGCACCCCACTAGTTACTGGTTGCCAACCCGAGAATGAACCATTTATCCCGACTCTCTGTTCTCTGTTAGTTAGCCAATCCTCTATCCATGCTAATATATTACACCCAACCCCGTGAAATTTTATCTTGTGCAGTAACCTTTTCTGTGGCACCTTGTCAAATGCCTTCTGGAAGTCCAAATACAGCACATCCACTGGTTCCCCTTTATCCACCCCGTTCATTACATCCTCAAAGAACTCCAGCAAATTTGTCAAACATGACTTCCCCTTCATAAATCCATGCTGACTTTGCCTGACTGAATTATGCTTTTCCGAATGTCCTGCATACTGCTTCTTTAAAAGGAGTTAGATGAAGTCCTTACTACTAGGGGGATCAAGGGGTATGGCGAGAAAGCAGGAATGGGGTACTGAAGTTGCATGTTCAGCCATGAACTCATTGAATGGTGGTGCAGGCTAGAAGGGCCGAATGGCCTACTCCTGCACCTATTTTCTATGTTTCTATGTTTCTATGTTTAATAATAGACTCCAACATTTTCCCAACCACAGCTGTTAGGCTAACTGGTCTATAGTTTCCTGCTTTTTGTCTGCCTCCTTTTTTAAGTGTCCATGAAGCTGTCAGATTGTCATAAAAACCCAAATGATTCACTAATATCCTGCGGGAAGGAAACCTGCTGTATATTATCTGTGATGGCAGTTATCACAGAATCTTACAGCACAGCAGGAAGCCATTTGGCCCATCGTGTCCGTGCTGGCTCTTTGGAAGAGCTGTGTAATCAGTCCCATACCCCCCACTCTGTCCCCATGTAGAGGGGTGCATGTTATATATGGTATATAGAGGGGTGCACATTATTTGTGCTGGTAGATAGCGATTTGGTGGCACAGATTCCGTCTCCCTCACCAATCCATATCTCAGCTTCAATGTTGCTATCCTGCTCGATTCCAAGTTCAGCTCTAATCCCTTTGTAACAAAAGCTAGCAGACCATTTGCTTCCCTAATTGCTTGCTGTACCTGCATGTTAACTTTCAATGACTCATGCAAACGTTCTAACACTTAGCATGTATTGTCTCTCCTCATTCTTCCTACCAAAATGTATCACCTCACACTTTCCTGCATTGAATTTCATCTTTTTTAAAACTCATTCCTGGGATGTGGGCGTCGTTGGCCAGGCCAGCATTTATTGCCCATCCCTAATTGCCCCTTGAGAAGGTGGTGGTGAGCCGCCTTCTTGAACCGCTGCAGTCCGTGTGGTGAAGGTGCTCCCACAGTGCTGTTAGGGAGGGAGTTCAAAATTCAATTTCATGCTTTAAAATTTCTCCACAAAACGCAGTAATCTCCTCCTTATGTCTCCCCAGCCAGAAACATCTTCTGCTGCTCTAACGCTGGACGACTCCTCACCCCTTGCTCCCGACTCTCAATAACCTCCTCTTTGACTCTGCGCTTCCCTTTCCCCATCCCAGCCTCTCCATCCTGACCCAGAGCTGGGAGCACTGTCGCTGAGCCACAATGAAGCCTCTGAGTTGTCTCCCGACCTGAGGAACAGGCAGCTGTTGTCAGTTCGATGTTTGAGATGCTGAACACACTGGAGTCCATTAGCCACAACACATTTGTACCATTAGTGAACAATTGGATAGTTTGTGATGTCCCTTCAGAAACCTGAAAACCTCATTTGGATCCCTTAAAGACATCCTATTTTCCAGGGAAAACAAGTCCAACTTCCTTAGCCTTTGCTCCTAACCTAAATTCCACATTCTGTGAATCATCCTTGTACCCCTTCGGGTATAACAACAGTCTTGCTATGACGGGATGACTCTTCTCTCGAAATGTCCTCACTATGGGCCCAAGTTTCCACACGATAAAAAACGGGCGCCCCTCCGAGCTGGGCGCCCGTTTTTCGCGCCTAAAACGGCGCCTAAAAAAAACCTCGCGATTCTGGAGCGCCCTGCAGCTCCATGTCTGCCTGGCACAGCGCCCGGGGGGGCGGAGCCTACACTCGCGCCGATTTTGTAAGTGGGAGGGGACGGGTACTATTTAAATGAGTTTTTTTCCTGCCAGCAACGCTGCGCATGCGCGTTGGAGCGTTCGCGCATGCGCAGTGTGAAGGAAACATTGGCACTCGGCCATTTTTGTAGTTCTTTGTAGCTGTTTAATTTTTGAACATTTTTTTAATAAAAGCACATTAGCTCTTGCAGTCTTCTCACTGTCTCCTCCCCCCCCCCCCCCTCCGCGGGAAAGAACGGGTGCCTCCTCCCCCCCCGCGGGGAAGAACGAGTGCCCTCCCCCCCCCCCCCGCGGGGAAGAACGAGTGCCCTCCCCCCCCCCCCCACGGGAAAGAACGGGCGCCTCCCCTCCCCCCGCGGGGAAGAACGAGTGCCCTCCCCCCCCCCCGCGGGAAGAACGAGTGCCCCCCCCCCGCGGGAAGAACGGGCGCCTCCCCCCCCCCGCGGGAAGAACGAGTGCCCCCCCCCGCGGGAAGAACGGGCGCCTCCCCCCCCCCGCGGGAAGAACGAGTGCCCCCCCCCGCGGGAAGAACGGGCGCCTCCCCCCCCCCGCGGGAAGAACGAGTGCCCCCCCCCGCGGGAAGAACGAGTGCCCTCCCCCCCCCCCGCGGGAAGAACGAGTGCCCTCCACCCCCCCCCCGCGGGAAGAACGAGTGCCCTCCCCCCCCCCCGCGGGAAGAATGGGCGCCCTCCCCCCCCTGCACTGGATGTTTCAACACCTGATCCAGTGACAGTGGGTGACTTTACCTCCCCCAGTATTGAATGGGGCAGTGATTGTGTTCTGGAACAGAGAAAGGGAGGAATTTCTGAAGTGTGTTCAGGAGAATTTTCTTGATCCGTACATTTCCTGCCCAACGAGGAAGGAGGCCTTGCTGGATCTGGTCCTGGAGAATGAGATGGGTCAAGTGGAGAATGTCAGAGTCTGCAGGCGAGATCTGTATGCCAGCAGCAGTCGTGACAGACTCTGCAGCATGGGACCTTGGATTCTGAGCATGCCTTGTTTAACGATTTGCACTGCTCGCTCCGCCTGGCCATTGGAGGCCGGCTTGAATGGTGCCGTCTTAACGTTATTTATGTCGTGGTCAACTACAAAATCTTGAAATTCTGCGCTGGTGAAGCACGGACCATTATCACTGACCAATATGTCAGGAATTCCATGCGTTGCAAACATGGTTCTAAGGCTCTCCACAGTGGTGGAGGTGGTGCTCGAGTTTAAAATGGTGCACTCGATCCACTTTGAAAATGCATCGACGACGAGGAGGAACATTTTGCCCATGAATGGGCCCGCATAGTCTACGTGCACCCGCGACCATAGTTTGGTGGGCCAGGGGCTTAGGGGGCCTCCCTGGGGGCATTACTGAGTTGGGCACAAATGGTGCACCGTCGGACGCAGAGCTCCAAGTCCGCGTCAATGCCAGGCCACCAGACGTGGGATCTGGCTATGGCCTTCATAAGGATGATCCCCGGGTGCTCGCGATGGAACTCCCGGACAAATGCCTCTCTGTCTCGCAAGGGCATAATTACTCGGCTGCCCCACATCAGGCAGTCTGCCTGTAGTGATAGTACATGCATGTGCCTATGGAAAGGTTTGATCTCCTCGGGGCAGGCATCGCGAGCCTCTGCCCAGTCACCAGTTAAAACACATCTTTTGACTAAGGATAACGTGGGGTCGCTGGTCGTCCAGGCTCTGATTTGGCAAGCCGTCATGGGCCAACCTGTGGATTCAAAGACATTGATTGCCATGACCATCTCACAGTCCTGTTCGTCGGACCCTTCCGTGGTCGCCAGGGGTAGCCTGCTAAGCACGTTGGCACAGTTGTCTGTGCCTGGTCTCTGCCTTATTGTGTAGTCGTAAGACACCAGCATGAGTGCCCACCGCTGAATGCGCACCGAGGCTTTGGCGTTTATTGCCTTGCACTCGGATAGCAGGGACGTGAGGGGTTTGTGGTCGGTTTCTAACGCAAACTTGGCCCCGAAAAGGTATCGGTGCATCTTTTTGACACCGTACACGCACGCGAGCGCCTCCTTCTCAACCAAACCGTACCCGCGCTCCGCCCGCGAAAGTGACCTGGAGACATAAGCAATGAGTTGTAATTTACCCGCATCATTGACATGCTGTAAAACGCACCTGACCCCGTACGCTGACGCATCACACGTAAGAACTAGCTTTTTACCTGGGTCAAAAAAGGCTAAAATACTGTTGGAACATAGAAGGTTGCGTGCCTTATTGAAGGCGCGTTCTTGGGCGTCCCCCCAAAACCAATCGCACCACTTTCTGAGTAGCACGTGGAGAGGCTCCAGCAGTGTGCTCAAGTTCTGCATAAAGTTCCCAAAGTAATTGAGTAGCCCGAGAAAGGTGTGCAGTTCTGAGACATTCCGGGGCCTGGGTGCCAGGCGAATTGCTTCTGTTTTGGACTCTGTTGGGCGGATTCCATCAGCGGCAATCCTTCTGCCCAAAAATTCAACCTCGGGCGTGAGAAACAGACACTTGGATTTCTTAACTCTTAGGCCTACCCGATTCAATCGACTTAGTACTTCCTCCAAATTGCGGAGATGGGAGCCGGTGTCCCTGCCCGTGATGAGTATGTCATCTTGAAACACAACCATCCCCGGGATGGACTTGAGCCGACTCTCCATGTTGCGCTGGAATATAGCAGCTGCCGACCTGATGCCGAATGGGCATCGATTGTACATAAAAAGGCTTCGATGTGTGTTGATGGTGGTGAGTAGCTTAGGCTCTTCGGTCAGTTCTTGCGTCATATACGCAGATGTGAGATCTAGTTTCGAGAAAAGTTTTCCTCCAGCCAATGTGGCAAATAGGTCCTCCGCTCTGGGCAGCGGGTATTGGTCCTGTAGGGAGACTCTGTTTATGGTAGACTTGTAATCCCCACAGATCCGTACGGATTCAGCAGGCTTCATGATGGGGACGATGGGACTTGCCCAGTCGCTAAATTCCACGGGTGAGATAATGCCTTCCCACAGAAGCCGATCCAGTTCGTGTTCAATCTTTTCCCTCATCACATAAGGCACAGCTCTAGCCTTGTGATGGACCGGTCTGGCATCCTGTGTGATGTAGATTTTAACTTTAGCCCCTTTGAAAGTGCCCACACCTGGCTGAAAGAGATGTTCAAAACGACTTAGAACTGTTGAGCAGGAGGTCCGTTCCTCTGACAACATGGCATGAACATCATCCCATTTCCAATTTAGTTTTGCCAGCCAGCTTCTCCCCAACAGTGCTGGGAGATCTCTGGGGACAAGCCACAGGGGAAGTCGGTTCACTGTCCCTTTGTGTGTGACTGAGAGCATGGCGCTGCCAAGGACTGGGACGATTTCTTTGGTATAGGTCCTTCGTTTGGTGTCGATCCTTGTGAGTTTTGGTCTGTTGCTTTTGTGCAGCCACAGCTGTTCAAATTGTTGGACGCTCATGAGAGATTGACTAGCTCCCGTGTCCAGTTCCATGTTGATGGGTATCCCGTTGAGTAGGACCCTCATCATTATTGAAGGCGTCTTGTTGTAAGAACAGTGGCCATTGATCATGTTGACCTGCTGTACCTCGGTGTCCCGGGCACTGTCCCCACCATCTTCTGGTCCGCTTTCCAACCCTTCCGATTCGTATACCAGCCGAGCTGCTGTTTTTCTGCACATGCGAGCCAGGTGCCCTGTATAGTTGCAGTTTCTGCAAACAGCATGCTGAAATTGACACCCCCTTGTTGAGTGCCTTCCCCCACATCTCCAGCACAGACCGCTTCCATTGTTTCCGAAGGATGAGCTGCATCTGGCTGATCTCTCTTGGGCTTCTCTCAGTTTGTAGTTGATTGCTCGCATTGTGGGTTGATGAGGTGTGAACGGCCATTCATGTGGCCCTTGATGGCTTCTGGTGCCACTGCCTGCTGTTGAGGGCCTGCTCTCCTGCCTTTGTCTGTGTGTGGGGGTAGCGGTTTGTTTCACGCTATGAACCCCTTGTTCCGATGTTTTGTTAGTTGTCGTACCCGCAGTATAGATCAACCTCGTTTCTTCTTCTCCTGCCAAGAATGTCTGTGCAACCAGTGCTGCTGCCTCTAGGGTCAAGTTCTTGGTCTCTATAAGCTTTCAGAATATGCCTGCATGGCCTATTCCTTCAATAAAAAAGTCTCTCAGTACTTCTCTCCTCAGTTCATCAGAGAACTCACATAAACTAGCCAGCCTCCGAAGTTCCGCCACAAAGTCGGGTATGCTCTGGCCCACATCGCATCTGTAGCTGTAGAACCTGTGTCTGGCCATGTGTAGGCTGCTCGCTGGCTTCAGGTGGTCTCTCACCAGTGTGCTCAACTCCTCAAACGACTTGCTTGCTGGTATCTCGGGTGCCAGCAGGTCCTTCATTAAGGCGTATGTTTTCGAGCCACAGCTGGTCAAGAGATGGGCTCTTCTCTTGTCTGCCTTATCGTCGCCCAACCAGTCTTTGGTTACAAAGCTTTGCTGGAGCCTTTCTATAAAGTCCTCCCAATTGTCTCCAGCATTGTATTTCTCATCTGAGCCGTTGGGTAGCCATTCTGTGGATTCTGTGATCCTGTAACTCATCGCCACTGTAAAGTCCTGACCCTGCAGTACAGACTTACACGAGGCACATGCTGAAGTCAAGGTCACTCTGGACCTGCACCTTTATTTCACAGCTCTCGAGTGCCACACTTGCCTGAGACCTGCCCTTATATACCTGTGTAGAACAGGTATGCAGTGTCTCCTGCAAGTGCACCCCTGGTGGTGATGTATGCTTGTGGTTACAGGTCATATCTAGTTACAGTCATGTCTCGCATGGTAAGATACAGTTATATACAGTAGTGTGAGATACATGACAATTCCCATCGCCGAATCCCCCACCATCAACATCCTGGAGGTCCACCATTGACCAGAAATTTAACTGGACCAGTCACATAAATACTGTGGCAACAAGAACGGGTCAGAGGCTGGGTGTTCTGCGGTGAGTGTCTCACCTCCTGACTGACTGTGTGCAGTTTTGGTCTCCTTACCTAAGGAAGGATATACTTGCCATAGAGGGAGTGCAGCGAAGGTTCACCAGACTGATTCCTGGGATGGCAGGACTGTTGTCTGAGGAGAGATTGGGTCGACTAGGCCTGTATTCACTCAAGTTTAGAAGAATGAGAGGGGATCTCATTGAAACGTATAAAATTCTGACGGGGTTGGATAGACTGGATGCGGGGATGATGTTTCCCTGGGCTGGGAAGTCTAGAACAAGGGGTCACAGTCTCAGGATACGGGGTAGGAAATTTAGGACTGAGATGAAGAGAAATGTTTTCACTCCGAGGGCGGTGAACCTGTGGAATTCTCTAACACAGAAGGCTGTGGAGGCCAAGTCACTGAATATATTTAAGAGGGAGACAGATAGATTTCTAGAAACAAAAGACATCAAGGGGTATGGGGAGAAAGTGGGAATATGGTTTTGAGATAGAGGATCAGTCATGATCATATTGAATGGCGGTGCAGGCTCGAGGGGCCGAATGGCCTACTACTGCTCCTATTTTCTATGTTTCTATGTTTCTATGTTTCCCAAAGCCTTTCCACCATCTACACGGCACAAGTCAGGAGTGTGATGGAATATTCTCCACTTGCCTGGATGAGTGCAGCTTAAGAAGCTCGACACCATCCAGGACAAAGCAGCCCGCTTGATCAGCACCTCATCCCCCACCTTCAACACTCACTCCCTCCACCACCGGCGCACCGTGGCTGCAGTGTGTACCATCTACAAGATGCACTGCAGCAACTCACCACACGGACTGCAGCGGTTCAAGAAGGCGGCTCACCACCACCTCCTCAAGGGGCAATTAGGGATGGGCAATAAATGCCAGCCTTGCCAGCGACGCCCACATCGCAGGAATGAATTTAAAAAAGATGAAATTCAATGCAGGAAAGTGTGAGGTGATACATTTTGATAGGAAGAATGAGGAGAGACAATACATGCTATCGTTTGCACGAGTCAATGAAAGTTAACATGCAGGTACAGTATGCAATTAGAGAAGCAAATGGTATGCTAACTTTTGTTACAAAGGAATTAGAGTATAAGAGTAAAGAAGTCTTACTACAAGTACACATCATCATCATAGGCAGTCCCTCTAAAAGTGAGTTCTCAGGTGACTGAACAGTCCAATACGGGAATTACAGTCTCTGTCACAGGTGGGACAGACAGTGGTTGAGGGAAGGGGAGGGTGGGACTGGTTTGCCGCACGCTCCTTCCGCTGCCTGCGCTTGGTTTCTGCATGCTCTCGGCGACGAGACTCGAGATGCTCAGTGCCCTCCCGGATGCACTTCCTCCACTTAGGGCAGTCTTTGGCCAGGGACTCCCAGGTGTCAGTGGGGATGTTGCACTTTATCAGGGAGGCTTTGAGGGTGTCCTTGTAACGTTTCCTCTGCCCACCTGGGGCTCGCTTGCCGGGTAGGAGTTCTGAGTAGAGCACTTGCTTTGGGAGTCTCGTGTCAGGCATGTGGACGATGTGGCCCGCCCAGTGGAGCTGGTCGAGTGTGGTCAGTGCTTCAATGCTGGGGATGTTGGCCTGATCGAGAACACTGACGTTGGTGCGTCTGTCCTCCCAGGGGATTTGCAGGATCTTGCGAAGGCAGCACTGGTGGTACTTCTCCAGTGCTTTGAGGTGTCTACTATATATAGTCCATGTCTCTGAGCCATATAGGAGAGTGGGTAGCACTACTGCCCTGTCGACCATAAGCTTGGTGCCAGATTTGGGTCTTCAAACACTGTCTTCCTCAGGCAACTGAAGGCTGCGCTGGCGCACTGGAGGCGGTGTTGGATCTCGTCGCGATGTGTGCCCTTGCTGGTAATAGGCTCCCGAGGTATGGAAAATAGTCCACGTTGTCCAAAGCCTTGTCGTGGATTTTGATGACTGGGACACAGTGCTGTGAGGCAGGGTCAGATTGGTGGAGGACCTTTGTCTTACGGATGTTTAGTGTAAGGCCCATGCTTTCGTACGCCTCAGTGAAAATGTTGACGATGACTTGGAGTTCGGCACCTGAGTGTGCGCAGACACAAGAGTCATCGCGTACTGTAGTTCGATGACAGAGGATGGGACAGTCTTGGATCTAGTCTGGAGGTGACAAAGGTTGAACAGGTTACCACTGGTTGAGTGTGAGATGGAGCATTGCAGTGAGGAAGATCGAGAAGAGGGTTGGGGCGATGACGCAGCCCTGCTTGACCCCGGTCCGGACGTGGATTGGGTCTGTGGTGGATCCATTGGTCAAGATCTCGGCCTACATGTCGTCGTGGAGCAGGCGGCGGATGGTGACAAACATTTGGGGGCAGACGAAACAGCAGAGGACGCTCCAAAGATCCCTCACGGTTGACAGTGTCAGAAGCCTTTGTGAGGTTAAAGAAGGCCATGTACAAGGGTGGGTGCTGTTCCCTGCATTTCTCTTGTAGTTGTCGCGCGGTGAAGATCATATCCGTTGTACGCCTTAGTGGACAGAATCTGCACTGTGACTCCGGGAGGAGCTCCTCAGCCACAGGGAGAAGACGTTTGAGGAGGATTCTAGCGATGACTTTTCCAGTGGCAGATGACAGGGAGATTCCCCTGTAGTTGCCGCAGTCGGACTTGTCCCCTTTTTTGAAGATGGTCACGATCACTGCATCTGTGAGATCTCCCAGCATGCTCTCCCCCCTTCCAGATGAGAGAGATGAGGTCATGCATTCATGACAATAGTGCCTCTCCTCCATACTTTAGTGCCTCAGCGGGGATTCCATCCGCTCCCGATGCCTTGTTGTTCTTGAGTTGACGGATGGCCATTTCTACCTCGTGCAGGGCTGGGGTTTCGATTGAGGAGATCTTCAAAGTGCTCCTTCCAGCGGGCCCTGACTGCCTCGGTGTCCTTGATGAGTGTTTCCCCGTTCTTGGCCAGCAGTGGGGTGGGGCCTTGAGTGCTTGGGCTGTAGGTAGCTTTGACTGCGGTGAAGAATCCTCGCACATCATGGCTGTCGGCCAGCTGCTGGACCTCCTGTGCTTTCTCCACCCATCAGCTATTCTTTAGGTCGCGGGTTTTTTGTTGGACCTCGGCCTTCAGCCGTCTGTAAAGCTGTTTTGCTGCTCCCGAGTTGGGTTGTTGCTTTAAGTTCAGAAATGCCCTGTGCTTGCGATTTATTAGCTCCTGGATCTTCTGGTCATTCTCATCAAACCAGCTCTGGTGTTTTCTGGTTGAGTGACCAAGTGTCTCTTCACAGGCACTGGTTATAGAGGCCTGGAGGGCAGACCAAGCACTGTGGGCATTCTGCATCTCAGGGTCATCAAGGGTCGCCAGGTTGGCAGTGAGGCGCTGGCTGTATAGGGCTCTCTTTGCTGGGTCTTTGAGTGCCCCGCTGTTGATTTTTCTGCGACACTGCTTCTGTTGCCGTCGCCGCTTTTGGACTATGTTGATGTCAATGATGGATCTGATTAGGCGATGGTCCGTCCAGCAGTCGTCAGCTCCTGTCATGGCATGAGTGATGCACACACCCTTGCGATCCCTGGCTCGAACAATGACATAGTCGAGCAGGTGTCAGTGCTTGGAGCGAGGATGTTGCCACGATGCCTTGTACTTGTCCCTCTGGCGGAACAAGATGTTGACGATGACAAGGTCATGTTCTAGACATTTTGTCAGGAGTAGGGTACCGCTGGAGTTGGCTTTCCCTACCCCCTCCCTGCCAATCACGCCTCCCCAGAGGTCTGTGTCCTTACCGGCTCCGGCGTTGAAATCGCCGAGGAGGATCAGTTTGTCGTCTGTAGGGACTTGGGACAGGGATTGTTCAAGGCTGGAGTAAAAACCCTCTTTGGTCTCATCTGTAGCTTCCAGTGTTGGGGCGTAGGCACTGATGACTGTGGCGCATTGGTTCTGGGACAGGGTGAGTCAAAGAGTCATGAGACGTTCGCTTATCCCGCAGGGGGAACTCATTTTTGACTGCGAAGCCAACTCCACGGAGACGCGTTCTTCCTCTGGTTTCCCTTTCCAGAAGAAGGTGTAACCTCCACCATGTTCCTTGAGCTGGCCTTCCCCTGCCCGCCGGGTCTCGCTTAGGGCGGCGATGTCGATGTCAAACCATCTAAGTTCCCGGGCAACGATGGCGGTGTGGTGTTCCGGCCTGTCGCTGTTGGGGTTGTCCATGAGGGTCCTGACGTTCCAGGTCCAGAACTTCATTTTGAAGGATGGAAGATGCCTGTGCGTGAGTTCGTTTAACGTGGGGTGGCCGTTGTACACCAACTACCACGCGGGCTCAGCTGAGCAAGGTCTTGGTCCAGTGGCAAGGGGGTCCAAGACGATTGGAGACCAGGCACTGCTGTATGGACCGAATTGCCTCCGGTGGGATGCGAGCCGAAAGCTCGGCGCTGAGCAGCGCCCTTCGGTGAGATGGTGAGGGTTCCGAGGCGTGGGAAGTGGGGCTGAGAGATTTGAGGCGATGCTTCCCTCTCCCAGGTATTAGCTCCTGACTGAGAGCAGGCATTGGGATGGCCAGAGGTCCACTTTGAAGGAGGAGAGGTCAGCGAGGTCAGAGTGGCCGCTGCCATTGCACGCACCACGTGCTCGCCAGGGGCTCCACAGCTGTGTGGGACCAGTGGCTGGGGGGGAGGCCAGAACATCGGCGGAGTGAGGTCGGAAACATTGGCAGGGAGGGAGGCTGGAACGTGAGTGCAGGGAGAGAAGGCAGGACCCAAACCTGTGGTCGGAGCAGGTCGGGGGTCTCACCGCACGCCGTTGGGGGTCGAGTGAAGCACCTGAGTCAGCCAGTTGTGGAGCGAGAGGCTGGGTAGCAGGAGGGCGGATCTGCATGGTACGTCCGGCACGCACAGACGGAGGTAAGGAGCAGGAATGGTTGGGGGATGGGCAGTATCTGAGCCCACTACATTTATACAGGGCCCTGGTGAGACCACACCTGGAGTATTGCGCACAGTTCTGGTCTCCTTACCCAAGGAAGGATATACTTGCCACAGAGGGAGTGCAACGAAGGTTCACCAGACTGATTCCTGGGATGGGAGGATTGTCCTATGAGGAGAGATTGAGTAGACTGGGCCGATATTCTCTAGAGTTTAGAAGAATGAGAGGTGATCTCATTGAAACATACAAAATTCTTACAGGGCTTGACAGGGTAGATGCAGGGAGGATGTTTCCCCGGGCTGGGGAGTCTAGAACCAAGGGTCACAGTCTCAGGATAAGGGGTCGGCCATTTAGGACTGAGATGAGGAAAAATTTCTTCACTCAGAGGGTGGTGAATCTTTGGAATTCTCTGCCCCAGAGGGCTGTGGAGGCTCAGTCTGTGAGTATATTCAAGACGGATACATTTTTGGGAACTAAGGGAATTAAGGGATATGGGGATCGGGCGGGGAAGTGGAGTTGAGGTACACTGCCAGCCATAATCTCATTGAATGCTGGAGCAGGCTCGAGGGGCCGAATGGCCGACTCCTGCTCCTAATTCTTATAAATTTAAAGGGGGTGCAAGAAGAGAGACCGGGGGTGTTTGTGCACAAGTCTCTGAAGGTGGCAAGATCCTGCATTTTATAAATAGAGGCACAGAGTAAAAATGCGAGGAATTTATGTGAAACCTATAGAAACATAGAAACATAGGGCGAGAACCTCCACTTTTGTGCTTTTCACCCAAAAATGTGCGTTATTTCCGGCATGGGCGGTAAAAAAGTGTTTTCAGATCACCAGCTTCTCGCCCATTCTTAAAACATCCAGTTTACATTTTTAAAAATGGGTGTTACCGCGAGTGATATCAAATGGGCGGTAGCGTTAAATCTTTTTGACCTTCTGCTGTAAAGTGTGGCCGTCCTTAGCAACGGCATGGCAACGCTCGATTCCCGCGATTCAGGAGGTCAAGGGTCACCATGACATGCGCAGAAGAGGAGACAGAGAGAGAGGGAGCTCAGAGGGACTGAAGGCGTGGCTGGGTGTGGTGTGGCTGCTTTGGGAGGAAGGAAGGAGACTTTAGAGCTTCACATGTGATTGATGTCAATGGTGGAAAAAGTGGGGTGTGGGCGGGTGTTGGGTGTTATTGGCTGTGATACTTATGATTTCAGACCAATGTTGGTATTAAACTTTTGTTATTGAACATAACCTTGTTGCGTATTGTCTCAGATAGCTGGAGCGTCACACACTGGTGATTCCTTACCATGAAAGGGTTAAATACAACTTAACATCAATCAACGTAAACTTTAACTGGCACCAAGGTGATGGGCACCATTGATGTCTGAGCTGCACACACACAGCAGTGTGTCAGCATTGTCACTCACATCAGTACTCTTTCAGGCAAACCTTTCCGATATCAGCTCCTCACATAAGAGTGGGATTTAACAAATGCCAGCCCCACCGCTGCCGTCCGTCCCAGTTAGTTCCACTTTTTGTGGGTGGTTTTTTGAGCGAGCGATATTCTGGGCGATATGTGTGCGAGGTGGTGAAATTGACGGTGGCCGATCTCCATGGCCGCTAGTTTGGGTAAATATGCTCTTTACAACAAAAGACAGTGGGCGGGCGTTCATAATGAATCTCGCCGTTAATTCCGTGTGGAAAGTAACACCAGGCGATAATACGGGCTTTGAAATCGCCCATTCTGCTGATACCGCCCCAAAAAAGTGGGCGGGCGGTAATATTTTTTCTCGCTGTTAATCCCATTGGAAAAATAACGCTCGGCGTTAAGTCTCCTAAAAAAGCCCGTCAGTTTCCATTTTGTGCCAAAATGGGCGATATCTGGGCGTTATACGCCATTTCAGCGGTAAAATGGGCGTTAAGCATGGAAAAAAAGTGGAGGTTCTAGCCCATAGAAATTTACAGTGCAGAAGGAGGCCATTTCAGCCCATCGTGTCCGCGCCGGCCGACAAAGAGCCGCACGGCCCTCGGTCAATGACGCAAAGGCAAAGAGCAGCCAGCCCAACCAGTCCACCCCACACAACTGTGACACCCCTGACACTGAAACATTCTGCACTCCACCCCAACCAGAGCCATGGGATCTCCTGGGAGAGGCAAAAACCAGATAAAAACCCAGATAAAACACTAGTTCGGTCCCAGCTGGAGAATTGTGTCCAATTCTGGGCATCGCACTTTAGGAAGGATCTGAAGGCCTGGGAGAGGGTGCAGAAGAGATTTACTGGAATGGTTCCAGGGATGGCTAACTAACAGAAAACAGAGAGTCGGGATAAATGGTTCATTCTCTGGTTGGCAATCAGTAACCAGTGGGGTGCTGCAGGGATCAGTGCTGGGACCCCAACTATTTACAATCTATATTAACGACTTGGAAACTATAGACCAGTTAGCCTAACAGCTGTGGTTGGGAAAATGTTGGAGTCCATTATTAAAGAAGCAGTAGCAGGACATTTGGAAAAGCAAAATTCAGTCAGGCAGAGTCAGCATGGAGTTATGAAGGGGAAGTCATGTTTGACTAATTTGCTGCAATTCTTTGAGGATGTAACGAACAGGGTGGATAAGGGGGAACCAGTGGATGTGGTGTATTTGGATTTCCAGAAGGCATTTGACAAGGTGCCACACAAAAGGTTACTGCACAAGATAAAAGTTCATGGGGTTGAGGGTAATATATTAGCATAGATAGAGGATTGGCTAACTATCAGAAAACAGAGAGTCGGGATAAATGGTTCATTCTCGGGTTGGCAACCAGTAACTAGTGGGGTGCCGCAGGGATCAGTGCTGGGACCCCAACTATTTACAATCTATATTAACGACTTGGAAGAAGGGACTGAGTGTAACGTAGCCAGGTTTGCTGACGATACAAAGATGGGAGGAAAAGCAATGTGTGAGTAGGGCACAAAAAATCTACAAAAGGACATAGACAGGCTAAGTGAGCAAGCAAGAATTTCCCAGATGGAGTATAATGTTGGAAAGTGTGAGGTCATGCACTTTGGCAGAAAAAAATCAAAGATCAAGTTATTATTTAAATGGAGAAAGATTGCAAAGTGTTGCAGTACAGCGGGACCTGGGGGTACTTGTGCAAGAAACACAAAAGGATAGTATGCAGGTACAACAAGTGATCAGGAAGGTCAATGGTATCTTGGCCTTTATTGCAAAGGGGATGGAGTATAAAAGCAGGGAAGTCTTGCTACAGTTATACAGGGTATTGGTGAGGCCACACCTGGAATACTGCGTGCAGTTTTGGTTTCCATATTTACGAAAGGATATACTTGCTTTGCAGGCAGTTCAGAGAAGGTTCACGAGGTTGATTCCGGGGATGAGGGGGTTGACTTATGAGGAAAGGTTGTGTGGGTTTGGCCTCTACAAACTGTGAATTCAGAAGAATGAGAGGTGATCTTATCGGAATGTATAAGATTATGAGGGGGCTCGACAAGGTGGATGCAGAGAGGATGTTTCCACTGATGGGGAAGACTAGAACTAGGGCGCATGATCTTAGAATAAGGGGCCACCCATTTAAAACTGAGATGATGAGGAATTTCTTGTCTCAGAGGATTGTAAATCTGTGGAATTCGCTGCCTCAGAGAGCTATGGAAGCTGGGACATTGAATAAATTTAAGTCAGAAATAGTTTCTTAAACGATAAGGGGATAAGGGGTTATTGGGAGCGAGCAGGGAAGTGGAGCTCAGTCCATGATTCAATCAGCTATAGAAACATAGAACATAGAAAACAGGTGCAGGAGTAGGCCATTCGGCCCTTCTAGCCTGCACCGCCATTCAATGAGTTCATGGCTGAACATTCAACTTCAGTACCCCATTCCTGCTTTCTCGCCATACCCCTTGATCCCCCTAGTAGTAAGGACCTCATCTGACTCCTTTTTGAATATATTTAGTGAATTGGCCTCAACAACTTTCTGTGGTAGAGAATTCCACAGGTTCACCACTCTCTGGGTGAAGAAGTTCCTCCGCATCTCGGTCCTAAATGGCTTACCCCTTATCCTTAGACTGTGACCTCTGGTTCTGGACTTCCCCAACATTGGGAACATTCTTCCTGCATCTAACCTGTCTAACCCCGTCAGAATTTTAAATGTTTCTATGAGGTCCCCTCTCATTCTTCTGAGCTCCAGTGAATACAAGCCCAGTTGATCCAGTCTTTCTTGATAGGTCAGTCCCGCCATCCCGGGAATCAGTCTGGTGAACCTTCGCTGCACTCCCTCAATAGCAAGAATGTCCTTCCTCAGGTTAGGAGACCAAAACTGTACATATCGTATGATCGTATCGAATGGCGGAGCAGGCTCGAGGGGCCATATGGCCGACTCCTGCCTCTATTTCTCATGTTCTTATGTTCTTATGAGGGATTACAGTTATGTGGACAGACTGGGGAAGCTGGGGTTGTTCTCCTTGGAGCATAGAAGACCAAGAGGAGATTTAATGGAGGTGTTTAAAATCATGAGGGGTTTAGACAGAGTAAATAGAGGGAAACTGTTTCCAATGGCAGAAGGGTCGATAACCGGAGGACCCAGATTTAAGGTGATTGGCAAAAGAACCAAAGGCGACATGAAGGAGAACTCTTTTACGCAGCGAGTGGTTAAGATCTGGAATGCACTGCCTGATAGGGTGGTGGAGGCAGATTCAATAGCAGTCTTCAAAAGGGAGTTGGATAAATATTTGAAGAGGAAACAATTGCCGGGATATGGGGACAGAGCGGGGGAGGGGGACTGACTGGATTGGTCTTCGAAAGAGCCGCACAGACTCGATGGGCCGAACGGCACCGTTCTATGATGTTCGCATTTAACCACTCGTCCCACCCCCTCCCCGCCATTGGTCACCTGATGCCCGAATTGGTCAATAATGGCGACTATCATACCTACAATCCTCTGCACTCCAGAAACCGCTGGACCAATCGCGCGGCTTTTCCGGGGCGCGCACGTGCCGGGCTCGCATTGCATGCTGGGTACAACGCGGCCCAGCTGTCTGTCGCGAGTCTGAGGGGGCGACGCGGGAGCAGGAACCGTGCCTGTGACCGTTCTCCCTGGTCGCCCACAAGGTGCGCGCGAGGGTCATCTGTAAATCCGGGAGGGTCGCCAGCACACACTGTTTGCCCACCTAACAATGTTTCACAATAACTCCACTTCTGTGAAGTACTGCCAGATATTTCTGAGAGAGATTCTGAGATGATATTGAAATATAAGTTTCTCTCTCTGTGATCTGTCTGGTTACCTGGGCCAGATATTGGCTTTTGATGTAATGTCATCAGTTTTGCAGAGCAAGATGACTCTTAATTGGACAATCGTTTCTGTTCATGGATATTAAATTAATAAGGTGACTCATCAAAAAGTCCAGGCCAAAACAAGGTTACATTTCATACACGGAAACCATTTAGGATCGATTCCTGTCACAATATTTTCCATTTGAACACTAACCTAATCTTTCATCTGAGTTAGAGCAGTGACCAATCAAATTCATCTTTTTTCTAACTGGCTATTACCCTTTCGTCAGATCCTGATCAAATCTCCGAGCGCCATTGCTGTCTGAGAGGGTCGGTGCATGAGCCCCCCTGCCCACAGAGCTGGAAGGTCCCAGGCTCCATGCCCACCCTCTGCTGGCTTCACTGATCACAGTGGGGCCCCGATAACTGCCATCAGCTGTGGCTCAGTGGGCAGCACTCTCGCCTCGGAGGCAGGAGGTCGTGGGTTCAAGTCCCACTCCACAGACTTGAGCATAAAAATCTAGGCTGACACTCCAGTCAGTACTGAGGAAGCCCCGCACTGTCAGAGGGGCAGTACAGAGGGAGTGCCGCACTGTCGGAGAGGCAGTACTGAGGGAGTGCTGCACTATCGAAGGGGCAGTACTGAGGGAGCGCCGCACTGTCGGGGGGTCAGTACTGAGGGAGTGCCGCACTGTCGAAGGGGCAGTACTGAGGGAGTGCCACACTGTCGGAGGGGCAGTACTGAGGGAGTGCCACACTGTCGGAGGGACAGTGCTGAGGGAGTGCCGCACTGTCGGAGGGACTGTACTGAGGGAGCGCTGCACTGTCGGAGGGGCAGTACTGAGGGAGTGCCACACTGTCGGAGGGACAGTGCTGAGGGAGTGCCGCACTGTCGGAGGGACTGTACTGAGGGAGCGCTGCACTTTCGGAGGGGCAGTACTGAGGGAGTGCCACACTGTCGGAGGGGCAGTACTGAGGGAGTGCCGCACTGTCGGAGGGGCAGTACTGAGGGAGTGCCACACTGTCGGAGGGGCAGTACTGAGGGAGTGCCACACTGTCGGAGCGGCAGTACTGAGGGAGTGCCGCACTGTCGGAGGGGCAGTACTGAGGGAGTGCAGCACTGTCGGAGGGGCAGTACTGAGGGAGTGCCGCACTGTCGGAGGGGCAGTACTGAGGGAGCGCCGCACTGTCGGGGGGTCAGTACTGAGGGAGTGCCGCACTGTCGAAGGGGCAGTACTGAGGGAGTGCCGCACTGTCGGAGGGGCAGTACTGAGGGAGTGCCGCACTGTCGGAGGGGCAGTACTGAGGGAGTGCTGCACTGACGGAGCGGCAGTACTGAGGGAGTGCCGCACTGTCGGAGGGGCAGTACTGAGGGATTGCCGCACTGTCTGAGGGGCAGTACTGAGGGAGCGCCACACTGTCGAAGGGGCAGTACTGAGGGAGTGCCGCACTGTCGGAGGGGCAGTACTGAGGGAGCGCCGCACTGTCGGAGGGGCAGTACTGAGGGAGTGCCACACTGTGGAGCGGCAGTACTGAGGGAGTGCCACACTGTCGGAGGGGCAGTACTGAGGGAGTGCCGCACTGTCAGAGGGGCAGTAGAAACATAGAAACATAAAAAATAGGTGCAAGAGTAGGCCTTTCGGCCCTGCGAGCCTGCATCACCATTCAAAAAGCTCATGGCTGATCATTCACCTCAGTACCCCTTCCCTGCTTTCTCTCCATACCCCTCGATCCCTTTAGCCGTAAGGGCCATATCTAACTCCCTCTTGAATGTATCCAATGAACTGGCATCAACAACTCTCTGCGGCAGGGAATTCCACAGGTTAACAACTCTGAGTGAAGATGCTTCTCCCCATCTCAGCCCTAAATGGCCTATCCCTTATCCTAAGACTGTGTCCCCTCGTTCTGGACTTCCCCAACATCGAGAACATTCTACCCGCATCTAACCTGTCCCGTCCCGTCAGAATCTTATATGTTTCTGTTGTGTATCTGTAAAGCATGCACTCCCATGTTCCGTCACCAGGGAGCACATCCCCTGAAGTCCCAAGGGATGCTGGGATCCCTTGGGAACACTGTATATAAGCCGACCCCTAAGGCCTGTTCCTCACTCTGGTGCGTCTAAATAAAGACTGAGATCACTGTTACTTTAACCTCCCTGTGTGCAGTCTCACAATAACTGGCGCCGAGAATACGAATCCAACGCAAAGATGCAGCAAACTGTGGGCATCCTGGAGAAGTTCTCGGAGGGTGAGGACTGGGAAGCCTATGTTGAAAGGCTAGACCAGTACTTTGTAGCCAACGAGCTGGACGGAGAAGGAAGCGCTGCAAAAAGGAGAGCGGTCCTCCTCACAGTCTGCGGGGCACCGACCTACAGTCTCATGAAGAATCTTCTGGCTCCGGTGAAACCCACAGATAAGTCGTATGAGGAGCTGTGTACACTGGTTCGGGAGCATCTTAACCCGAGGGAGAGCGTGCTGATGGCGAGGTATCAGTTCTACACTTGCCAGCGATCTGAAGGTCAGGAAGTGGCGAGCTACGTCGCCGAGCTAAGGCGACTTGCAGGACAATGTGAGTTTGATGGCTACCTGGAGCAGATGTTCAGAGACTTTTTGTACTGGGCATTGGCCACGAGACCATCCTACAAAAACTTTTGACTGTAGAGACACCGACCCTCAGTAAGGCCATTGCGATAGCACAGGCGTTTATGTTCACCAGTGATAACAACAAACAAATCTCTCAGCACACAAGTGCTAGCAATGTTCATAAATTAACTGGAACTGTGTTTGCGAGCAGGTGAACCAGATGACCTAGAGTCCGCAACAAAGGATGAATGCAAGGCAATTCACACGTTGTTGGCGTTGTGGAGGCTTCCATTCAGCCTATTCATGCCGCTTCAAAGGGTATGATTGCAAGAGCTGTGGAACTATGGGGCACCTCCAACGAGCTTGCAGACGAGCTGCAAGCTCTGCAAAACCTGCTAACCATCACGTGGCAGAGGAAGATCGGTCCATGGTGGACCAAAGCAATTTTGAGCCTCAGAGAGAGGAGGCAGATGCTGAAGTACACGGGGTGCACACATTTTTGACGAAATGTCCACCTATAATGCTAAATGTAAAATTGAATGGCTTACCCGTAGCCATGGAACTGGACACTGGTGCTAGCCAATCCATCATGAGTAAAAAGATGTTTGAGAGACTGTGGTGCAACAAGGCACTCAGACCAGCCCTGAGCCCCATCCACACGAAACTGAGAACGTACACCAAAGAGCTCATCACTGTCCTGGGCAGCAACATGGTCAAGGTCACCGACGAGGGCACGGTGCACCAATTGTCCCGGGCGATGGCCCCACACTGCTTGGAAGGAGCTGGCTGGGCAAAATCCGCTGGAACTGGGATGACATCCAAGCGCTATCACATGACGATGAGGCCTCATGTACCCAGGTTCTTAACAAATTTCCTTCCTTTTTTGAGCCAGGCATTGGAAGCTTTTCCGGGGCGAAGGTGCGGATCCACTTGGTCCCAAAGGCACGATCCATTCACCACAAGGTGTGAGCGCCACCTCACATAATGAGGGAGAGAGTGGAAATCGAGCTGGACAGGCTGCAACGCGAGGACATCATCTCCCCGTTTGGAATTCGATCAGCTGCAGCGATCTTCCGGAGCAACATGGAGAGCCAACTCAAGTCGGTACCACACACAGTGGTCTTTCAGGACGACATATTGGTCATGGATCGGGACACCGTCGAGCACCTACAAAACCTGGAGGAGGTCCTCCAGCGACTGGATCGCGTAGGGCTGCGGCTGAAGAGGTCGAAATGTGTCTTCATGGCAACAGAAGTGGAGTTTTTGGAGCGAAAGATCGCGGCGGATGGCATTCGGCCCACAGACGCCAAGACAGAGGCTATCAGGAACGTGCCCAGGCCACAGAACGTCACGGAGCTGCGGTCGTTCCTGGCACTCCTCAACTATTTTGGTAACTTCCTACCGGGGTTAAGCACTCTCTTAGAGCCCCTACATGTGTTATTGCATAAAGGTGAGAACTGGGTATGGGGAAAAAAACAAGTAATTGCTTTTGAGAAAGTCAGAAACATTTTATGCTCCAACAAGCTGCTTGTATTGTATAACCCGTGTAAAAGACTTGTGCTAGCATGTGATGCGTCATCGTACGGAGTCGTGTGTGTATTACAACAAGCTAACGTTGCGGGAAGTTGCAACCTGTCGCCTATGCTTCCAGGAGCTTGTCTAAGGCCGAGAGGGCCTACAGCATGATTGAGAAAGAGGCATTAGTGTGTGTGTTCGGGGTAAAGAAAATGCATCAGTACCTGTTTGACCTCAAATTTGAGCTGGAAACCGATCACAAGCCCCTCGTATCCCTGTTCGATGAAAACAAGGGGATAAATACTAATGCCGCAGCCTGCAAACAAAGGTGGACACTCGCGCTATCAGCATATAACTATACCATCCGCCACAGGCCAGGCACCGAGAACTGTGCGAATGCTCTCAGTTGGCTACCATTGCCCACCACAGGGTTGGAAATGGCGCAGTCTGCAAACTTTTTGATGGTGCCGCAGCCCGCAAACTTGTTGATGGTCATGGAAGTGTTTGAAAATGATAAATCACCTGTCACGGCCCGCCAGATTAGGACTTGGACCAGCTAAGATCCTCTGCTGTCCCTTGTAAAAAACTATGTACTGCATGGGAGCTGGGCCAGCATCCCCGTTGAAATGCAAGAGCTAATCAAGCCGTTCCAGCGGTGAAAGGACGAGCTGTCCATTCAGGCAGACTGCCTGTTGTGGGGTAACCGTGTAGTGCTACCAAAAAAGGGCAGGGAGACGTTCATCTCGGGTCTCCATAGCACACACCTGGGTATAGTAATGATGAAAACGATAGCCAGATCCCACGTGTGGTGGCCCGGTATCGACTCTGACTTAGAGTCCTGTGTACGGCAATGCAGCGTGTGTGCTCAGTTGAGCAACGCGCCCAGGGAGGCACCACTCAGTATGTGGTCCTGGCCCTCCAGACCATGGTCGAGGATCCATGTCGACTATGTAGGCCCGTTTCTTGGTAAAATGTTCCTGGTGGTGGTGGATGCTTTTTCAAAATAGATTGAATGTGAAATAATGTCGGGAAGCACCGCCACCGCCACCATTGAAAGCCTGAGGGCCATGTTTGCCACCCACGGCCTGCCTGACATACTGGTCAGTGACAACGGGCCATGTTTCACCAGTGCCAAATTTAAAGAATTCATGACCCGCAATGGGATCAAACATGTCACCTCGGCCCCGTTTAAACCAGCCTCCAATGGGCAGGCAGAGCGGGCAGTACAAACAATCAAACAGAGCCTTAAACGAGTCACAGAAGGCTCACTCCAAACCCGCCTGTCCCGAGTACTGCTCAGCTACCGCACGAGACCCCACTCGCTCACAGGGGTGCCCCCGGCTGAGCTACTCATGAAAAGGACACTTAAAACCAGACTCTCGCTGGTTCACCCCGACCTGCATGATCAGGTAGAGAGCAGGCGGCAGCAACAAAATGTAAACGATGGTCGCGCCACTGTGTCACGGGAAATTGATCTGAATGACCCTGTGAATGTGCTAAACTATGGACATGGTCCCAAGTGGACCGCGGGCACGGTGATGGCTAAAGAAGGGAGTAGGGTGTTTGTAGTCAAACGAGACAATGGACAAATTTGCAGAAAGCACCTGGACCAAACGAGGCTGCGGTTCACAGACTGCCCTGAACAACCCACAGCAGACACCACCTTTTTCAAGCCCACAGCACACACCCAAAGGATAAACGACACCACACCGGACCAGGAAATCGAACCCATCACGTCCAACAGCCCAAGAAGGCCAGGCTCACCCAGCAGCCCTGCAGAGCCAACAACATGCCAGCCCAGCGAGGGCACAGCCAACACACCAGAACAGACATTTGTACCGAGGCGGTCCACCAGGGAAAGAAAGGCTCCCAACCGCCTCACCTTGTAAATAGTTTTCACTTTGACTTTGCGGGGGGGGAGTGATGTTGTGTATCTGTAAAGCATGTATCCCCATGTTCCGCCATCAGGGAGCGCATCCCCTGAAGTCCCAAAGGATCCCAGCATCCCTTGGGAGCACTGTATATAAGCCGGCCCCTAAGGCCTGTTCCTCACTCTGGAGTGTCTTATTAAAGACTGAGGTCACTGTTACTTTAACCTCCCTGTGTGCAGTCTCATCTGTGTTAGGAAGACAAAGTTTCTATGATATCCCCTTTCATCCTTCTAAACTCCAGTGTATAAAGGCCCAATTGATCCAGTCTCGCCTTATATGACAGTCCAGCCATCCCTGGAATCAGTCTGGTGAACCTTCGCTGCACTCCCTCAATAGCAAGAATGTCCTTCCTCAGATGAGGAGACTGAAACTGAACACAATATTCCAGGTGAGGCCTCACCAAGGCCCTGAACAACTGTAGTAAGACCTCCCTGCTCCTATACTCAAATCCCCTAGCTATGAAGGCCAACATATCATTTGCCTTCTTCACCGCCTGCAGTACCTGCATGCCAACTTTCAATGACTGATGTACCATGATGCCCGGTTCTCGTTGCACCTCCCCCTTTCCTAATCTGCCACCATTCATGCTAATATTCTGTCTTTACGTTTTTGCCCCCAAAGTAGATAACCTCACATTTATCCACATTATACTGCATCTGCCATGCATTTGCCCACTCACCTAACCAGTCCAAGTCACTCTGCAGCCTCTTCGCATCCTCCTCACAGCTTACACCACCACCCAGCTTAGTGTCATCTGCAAACTTGGAGATATTACACTCAATTCCTTCATCCAAATCATTGATGTATATTGTAAAGAGCTGGGGTCCCAGCACTGAGCCCTGTGGCACCCCACTAGTCACTGCCTGCCATTCTGAGGGAGCGCCGCACTGTCGGAGGGGCAGTACTGAGGGAGCGCCGCACTGTCGGAGGGGCAGTACTGAGAGAGTGCCACACTGTCAGAGGGGCAGTACTGAGGGAGAGCTGCACTGTCAGAGGGGCAGTACTGAGGGAGAGCCGCACTGTCAGAGGGGCAGTACTGAGGGAGAGCTGCACTGTCAGAGGGGCAGTACTGAGGGAGATCCGCGCTGTCGAAGGGGCAGTACTGAGGGAGAGCTGCACTGTAGGAAGGGCTGTACTGAGGGAGCACCGCACCGTCGTAGGGGCAGTACTGAAGGAGTGCCGCACTGTCAAAGGGGCAGTACCGAGGGAGTGCTGCGCTGTCAGAGGGGCAGTACTGAGGGAGCGCCGCACTGTCAGAGGTGCCATCTTTCAGATGAAATGTTCAATCGAGGCCCCGTCTCGGTGAATGTAAAAGATTGCGAGGCATTATTTCGAAGAAGAGCAGGGGAGTTATCCACAGTGTCCTGGGCCAATATTTATCCCTCAACCAACATCACAAAAAAACCCAGATGATCTGGTCATTATCACATTGTAGTTTGTGGGAGCTTGCTGTGCCCAAATTGGCTGCCGCGTTTCCTACATTACAACAGTGACTACACTCCAAAAAGCACTTCATTGGTTTTAAAGCATTTTGGGACATCCGATGGTTTTGAATGGCGCTATATAAATGCAAGTCTTTCTTTTTTTTTAGCCACCCTTGAGCTCGGCAACCCGGGCTCCTGCTCCCTATCACCATCCAGTAACTGCTGCAGCAACGCACCGCTGTGTATGTTGGCTGCCGTACTTTTCAACGGGGCACTTCGCCCATGCGCATCCACTGCTCAAGTCTGGTGCACTGTTACATTTGTCCTTAGGATGTGGGCAACACTGGCCAGGCTGCACCTATTGCCCCTCCATCACTGCCCTTCGGGCACAGGGTGTCCACCACATGCCATGGGACTGGAGGCCAGAGCGGGCAGGACTGGCACTGAAGGGCATTAGTTGGGTGTTTACGCCTGTAATGTATGCACCTGTGAGGCACACCATGGCCCACCATCTTGCCGTCCGGAGGAGGCGGGGCTCCCCAGTGGAGTTCTCTCTACGCGGGAATCCTCCCTTTATTAATTGGGGACTTGGCCTGGAGGGTGGTGCACGGAACAGTCCTGTGTAATCGTTTTTTAAGTCGGTTCACGGACTCCCAGGCCGCCTGCAATTTCTGCGGTCTAGAGGAGTCTGTGTTCCACATTTACGTCGAATGTGTCAGGTTGCAGCCCCTGTTCCATTATTTAAAGGGGCTGCTCCTCAATTTCTGGTTGCACTTCAGTCCCACGTTCCTGATCTTTGGGCACCCTGTGCGGAGGGGAGCGGGCAGGTTGGAAGACCAACCTCGTAAGACTGCTCCTGGGCCTGGCCAAGGTGGCCATTAACCGGTGGGCGGTCGAGGGGGTCGTTCAGCCCGACTGCCTGCCTCTTTTCCGCGGTTACATTCGAGCCAGGGTGTCCCTGGAGATGGAGCACGCAGTGTCCACCGGTACGCTCGCGGCCTTCCGCGAGAGGTGGGCACCGGAGGGACTGGAGTGCATCATCATCCCCGGCAACCACATTTTTATTTGATTTAAGTTTACTGTCCAACTTTAATTTGTTTAACATGTTGGCTTTAGTACCCCCCCCCTTTAATCAGGGGACATTTGATTTACAGATCAACTTTAAATAGTTGTGGAACTGTTGCACAGTGAGAGGTTCAGCCGGTCAGGTGATGTTCACAAGACTCAATAAAACCCCAGCCAGTTGGGTTCGGGGGATCCACGATGGGGCAGGTGGTTGTGAGCCTGGTGGATGAACTGGTAATGTGTCGTGTGATTGTTGAACCTTTGCTGATAAACCAACACGTTCTTAATGGCGATGTGTTGCTATGGATTCTTTAGCAAAGTATCCCACAAAACAAATACATTACAGGGAGCACCTGGCAGTTCTCAGGGTCATTTTCTAATACTCGCTCACAAATTACTGGACCTTTTAAATCTGATTTCACGAGTTGCCTGGGTGGGATTGTGAACTCACGAGCTCCCAATTCCTGATGCAGTATGGATCCACAAGGCCAGCACCCCAGCGTGGAGAAGCAACGTGGATGAGGTGTGACCATACCTCCGCAATAGTCATTCGGGGGGGGCCAAGATTCGAACATGGGGACAGGCCGATACAGAGACATTGAGTGTCTGGCCTGGGGGAATGGGTAAGGTTGAAAAGGGGACTGTGTTAATGTGGGCCCCGGTGATGAATGCATGCTATTTGGACAGCAGACAGTTTAAATTATTTTATGATTTAATGTCATTCCTGAGATTTCACATATCTTTTCCTTTGGGATAAAGAAAATTAAATATCATCAGCTACGTGTTCAGTGGTATAGGAACGGGTAATCAATCACAGGGCTCACAAGACTGAGGAAACGACCAGCCCTGTCCTTTCTGTTAAATAACTCATATTTAGCAAAGGTTCTCGAGTATTTCATTAGGTATCACAGATAGTTAGTGATCTTCAAATTCTGTTCCAGTTATTCACTGTCAGTGTTTGGTGTTTTGCCGAGGCTCGAGGCTAAATGCTTTGCCAAGTGTAAGGCCACTCAGGCAGCCCAGGGAGAGCATGGGCTCACTCTCAGGCCCGTGTTTCATGGGCTGGCGCTCTCCCAGGCCGTCTGCTGATGCACCACAATAGCGGCCAGTGCCCCTGGGTGAGGCAGAGAGAGGAGAATGGGCCAAGGGTCTCACTCCTCATCACTTATTGACAGCACATGGTGTGGATGCTGGGCAAGGACAAGAGTGGGGCTCGGCTGTAATGTGAGAATCAGAGATTGTGGGAATGTCCCAGCACAGAAAGAGGCCATTTGGCTCATCAACTCTGTGCTGGTGTCTCTGTCCATGAGTGCCCCTACTCCATTCTCACTCTCCAGTCTGTTCCCCATTCCACATTAACCGAGTCTAATCCCATTCTCCCCTCACTCCCCACACCCTTTAATATCCCACCCAGTCTAATCCCACTCTCCCCCCGACTCCCCATACCCTTTAATATCGCACCCAGTCTAATCCCACTCTCCCCCTCACTCCCCCCTTTAATATCCCACCCAGTCTAATCCCATTCTCCCCTCACTCCCCACACCCTTTAATATCCCACCCAGTCTAATCCCATTCTCCCCCTCACTCCCCCCTTTAATATCCCACCCAGTCTAATCCCACTCTCCCCTCATTCCCCACACCCTTTAATATCCCACCCAGTCTAATCCCATTCACCCCTCACTCCCCATACCCTTTAATATCCCACCCAGTCTAATCCCATTCTCCCCCTCACTCCCCCCTTTAATATCCCACCCAGTCTAATCCCACTTTCCCCTCACTCCCCACACCCTTTAATATCCCACCTAGTCTAATCCCATTCTCCCCCTCACTCCCCACACCCTTTAATATCCCACCTAGTCTAATCCCACTTTCCCCTCACTCCCCACACCCTTTAATATCCCACCCAGTCTAATCCCACTCTCCCCCTCACTCCCCCCTTTAATATCCCACCCAGTCTAATCCCATTCGCCCTCACTCCCCACACCCTTTAATATCCCACCCAGTCTAATCCCACTCTCCCCTGACTCCCCACACCCTTTAATATCCCACCCAGTCTAATCCCACTCTCCCCTCACTCCCTGCACCCTTTAATATCCCACCCAGTCTAATCCCACTCTCCCCTCATTCCCCCCTTTAATACCCCACCCAGTCTAATCCCACTCTCCCCTCACTCCCCACACCCTTTAATATCCCACCCAGTCTAATCCCACTCTCCCCTCACTCCCTGCACCCTTTAATATCCCACCCAGTCTAATCCCACTCTCCCCTCACTCCCCACACCCTTTAATATCCCACCCAGTCTAATCCCACTCTCCCCTCACTCCCTGCACCCTTTAATATCCCACCCAGTCTAATCCCACTGTCCCCCTCATTCCCCCCTTTAATACCCCACCCAGTCTAATCCCACTCTCCCCTCACTCCCCACACCCTTTAATATCCCACCCAGTCTAATCCCACTCTCCCCTCACTCCCCGCACCCTTTAATATCCCACCCAGTCTAATCCCACTCTTGCCCTCACTCCCCCCTTTAATATCCCACCCAGTCTAATCCCACTCTCCCCCTCACTCCCCACACCCTTTAATATCCCACCCAGTCTAATCCTACTCTCCCCATCACTCCCCCCTTTAATATCCCACCCCACCTAATATATTTTCCCTTCCTGTATCTGAGTTCTAACATCAGTATAAATTCAGGTATAGTAAACATTAAAGATGAATTATGTCTTTAAAAGATTCTCTGCGAATCGCCTTTGCCCAAATCCTCTTTGCTGGTTTTCTCCTCAGTTGTGTCTGTGTCTGTACACAGGCAGACTGGGATAGTCTACTATCTCCTTCAATCTCTCTATCTGTTTACTATTCGTTCCTGGGATTCTGGCCAGGCTGGCATTTATTGCCCATCCCTAACTGCCCCTTGAGAAGGTGGTGGTGAGCCGCCTTCTTGAACCATTGCAGTCCGTGTGGTGAAGGTGCTCCCACAGTGCTGTTAGGGAGGGAGTTCCAGGATTGTGACCCAGCGACGATGAAGGAACGGCCGATATATTTCCCAGTCAGGATGGTGTGTGACTGGGAGGGGAACGTGGAGGTGGTGGTGTTCCCATGCACCTGCTGCCCTTGTCCTTGAGGAGTCAGGGGGTGAGACACTCGCCGCAGAATGCCCAGCCTCTGACCCGCTCTTGGTGCCACAGTATTTATGTGTCTGGTCCAGTTAAGTTTCTGGTCAATGGTGACCCCCAGGATGTTGATGGTGGGGGATTGGGCGATGGTAATGCCGTTGAATGTCAAGTGGCGGTGGCTAGACTCTCGCTTGTTGGAGATGGTCCTTGCCTGGCACTTGTGTGGCCTCCAATCACAACCATTTCCCTTTGTGCTAGGTATGACTCCAACCAGTGGAACGTTTTCCCCCTGATTCCCATCAATCCGACGTTGATAGATTCGGGCTGAGCACGGATACTCAAGCCTCAGGCTTTCTATCGAGGTACAGGCCTCGGACGCTAAACATGTTTAGAGGCTTTACAAACCCAAATTGCTGTTGTCCAGGTTTGTCTAATGATTCCCTTACCAAAGTGTGTATGGTTATATTTTCATTGTGGTTTGAACCTTTTCTCCAATACTGAGATCGTCTTCACTCAGTGAGATTGGAAGACTGTTGCTGGAGGAGTTTCAAAAACTATTTGGAGCAATTCCATTGGCTCCTCTCAGTGTTAGCGTTTGATGATTGCTCATTGTTGATGGCCTGTATCCATAGCTTGTTATTCTTAAATATCATTATTTTCTATACCTGCCTTGCCTGCTTCTGATTGGTGCAATCGCTACCTGGGCGACACTTTAACCAATTACGTGCAAGTGTGACAGCAGTGTGCATAAGTACAGATGTGGCTCTCTCCCTCATCTCCCCACTTCTTCCTCACTCTGTAATTGGATATTAGGGGAATCGAGGGATATGGGGATCGGGCGGGAAGGTGGAGTTGAGGTCGAAGATCAGCCGTGATCTCATTGAATGGCGGAGCAGGGCTCGAGGGGCTGAATGGCCGACTCCTGCTAATTCTTATGTTCTTATGTAATTCCTCATCTTCACCCTTCCTCATTCTGCACTTCCTCCTCACTCTCCAATTCCTCATCCTCATCCCCTCCTCCTCGTCCTCATTGCGGTGATGATGGTGCTTTATCTGAGGACCAAGGGCGATGTGGGAGGAGAAACCTCCCACATGAAGGTGATTTATCACCAATTGACTTTGAACTCTGCAGCCTCTGAGGAGATTTATTTTCCAACACTGCGACGTAAGGCATCGCATTATTTACCGTGTCCGTATTGTCTTTTCTTCACTCCTCCTACTGTTCTCCTCTCCCCTCCTGAGGGCACCGACTCACTCAGGGCTGAGACCAGTCGGTCACCTTCTCAAGGGGTCATACCATCACGCATGGGCCTGGGCATTGAGTGTCAGTGGGCTATTCAGCTACGGGCATTGCAACTGAGTCCGACCCTGCCCGTAATGGTCTTCTACATGGTGTAAAAAGCGGAGAGCCAGGTGGGGAAGGGCAGAATACTCGAGCCTAGTCTTCAGTCACTTACAAGCCTTGATTTACAGAGGCACACATTACATATCGTGCCCCCCCCGCAAGATAAGCTGCCCCCACTTCCCGAGCCGGCTCACAAATATATGAACATAAGTGAGCCCCCAACGAATAGCCACCACCTGACTACAGTTAGCACACGGGGTTCTGAGCAGGAATGGGAGCTCCTCCTGGATTTCCCCCATCTCCCAGCCCAAAGTAGCTGAGGCCAATCCTGTGAGCCCCAGCATGCCCCCAGCAGTGAGCCGCGATCTGGCCAGTGACCTTCGCAGTGGGTGCAGGTCAGCGCGGGTCAGAGCGGGTCACTGGGTCAATGTTGGTTAGTGTGGGTCAGAGTGGGTCAGAGCGGGTCACTGGGTCAATGTTGGTTAGTGCGGATCAGAGCAGGTCACTGGGTCAGAGCAGGTCAGAGCGGGTCACTGGGTCAATGTTGGTTAGTGCGGGTCAAAGTGGGTCAGAGCGGGTCACTGGGTCAATGTTGGTTAGTGCGGGTCAGCGCGGGTCAGAGCAGGTCACTGGGTCAATGTTGGTTAGTGCGGATCAGAGCAGGTCACTGGGTCAGAGCAGGTCAGAGCGGGTCACTGGGTCAATGTTGGTTAGTGCGGGTCAGAGTGGGTCAGAGCGGGTCACTGGGTCAATGTTGGTTAGTGCGGGTCAGCGCGGGTCAGAGCAGGTCACTGGGTCAATGTTGGTTAGTGTGGGTCAGAGCAGGTCACTGGGTCAGAGCGGGTCAGAGCAGGTCACTGGGTCAATGTTGGTTAGTGTGGGTCAGAGCGGGTCAGAGCAGGTCACTGGGTCACTGGGTCAGTGTTGGTCAGAGCGGGTCAGAGCGAGTCACTGGGTCAATGTTGGTTAGTGTGGGTCAGAGTGGGTCAGAGTGGGTCACTGGGTCAATGTTGGTTAGTGTGGGTCAGAGCGGGTCACTGGGTCAATGTTGGTTAGTGTGAGTCAGAGTGGGTCAGAGCGGGTCACTGGGTCAATGTTGGTTAGTGCGAGTCAGAGCAGGTCACTGGGTCAGAGCAGGTCAGAGCGGGTCACTTGGTCAATGTTGGTTAGTGCGGGTCAGAGTGGGTCAGAGCGGGTCACTGGGTCAATGTTGGTTAGTGCGGGTCAGCGCGGGTCAGAGCAGGTCACTGGGTCAATGTTGGTTAGTGTGGGTCAGAGCAGGTCACTGGGTCAGAGCGGGTCAGAGCAGGTCACTGGGTCAATGTTGGTTAGTGTGGGTCAGAGCGGGTCAGAGCAGGTCACTGGGTCACTGGGTCAGTGTTGGTCAGAGCGGGTCAGAGCGGGTCACTGGGTCAATGTTGGTTAGTGTGGGTCAGAGTGGATCAGAGTGGGTCACTGGGTCAATGTTGGTTAGTGTGGGTCAGAGCAGGTCACTGGGTCAATGTTGGTTAGTGTGGGTCAGAGCGGGTCAGAGCAGGTCACTGGGTCACTGGGTCAGTGTTGGTCAGAGCGGGTCAGAGCAGGTCACTGGGTCAATGTTGGTTAGTGTGGGTCAGAGCGGGTCAGTGCTGGTCAGAACAGCGGGAGCGGGTCACTGGGTCACTGGGTCAGTGTTGGTCAGTGTGGATCAGAGCGGGTCAGAGCGGGTCACTGGGTCAGAGTGGGTCAGATCGGGTCACTGGGTCAGAGTGGGTCAGAGCGGGTCACTGGGTCAGTGTGGATCAGAGCGGGTCACTGGGTCAGAGCAGGTCACTGGGTCAGTGTTGGTCAGAGTGGGTCACTGGGTCAGAGTGGGTCAGAGCAGGTCAGAGCAGGTCACTGGGTCAGTGTTGGTCAGAGCGGGTCAGAGCGGGTCACTGGGTCAGAGCGGGTCACTGGGTCAGTGTTGGTCAGAGTGGGTTACTGGGTCAGTGAGGGTCAGAGCGGGTCACTGGGTCAGAGTGGGTCAGTGTTGGTCATAGCAGGTCAGAGTGGGTCAGAGCGGGTCAGAGCAGGTCACTGGGTCAGTGTTGGTCAGAGCGGGTCAGAGCGGGTCAGAGTGGGTCAGAGTGGGTCAGAACGGGTCAGAGCGGGTCACTGGGTCACTGGATCAGAGTGGGTCAGAGGAGGTCACTGCGTCAGAGCGGGTCAGAGTGGGTCAGTACTGGTCAGTGCAGGTCAAAGAGGGAGCGGGTCACTGGGTCAGTGTTGGTCAGTGTGGGTCAGAGTGGGTCAGAGCGGGTCAGAGTGGGTCAGAGCGGGTCAGAGCGGGTCACTGGGTCAGAGCAGGTCAGAGTGGGTCAGAGCGGGTCAGATTGGGTCAGAGTGGGTCAGAGTGGTTCAGAGCGGTCACTGGGTCAGTGTTAGTCAGAGCGCGTCAGAGCTGGTCAGAGCGGGTCACTGGGTCAGAGTGGGTCAGAGCGGTCAAAGTGGGTCAGAGCGGGTCACTGGGTCAGAGCGGGTCACCGGGTCAGAGCGGGTCAGAGCGGGTCACTGGGTCAGAGCGGGTCAGAGCGGGTTACTGGGTCAGAGCAAGTGATGGTCAGTGATGGTCAGAGCGGGTCAGAGTGGGTTAGAGTGGGTCAATGGGTCAGAGCGGGTCAGAGCGGGTCAGATTGGGTCAGAGTGGGTCACTAGGTCAGAGTGGGTCGACGCAGGTTACTGGGTCAGAGTGGGTCAGAGTGGGTCAGAGCGGTCACTGGGTCAGTGTTTGTCAGAGCGGGTCAGAGCGGGTCAGAGTGGGTCAGAGCGGGTCAGAGCGGTCAAAGTGGGTCAGAGCGGGTCAGAGTGGGTCAGAGTGAGTCAGAGTGGGTCAGACCGGGTCACTAGGTCAGAGCAGGCCTCTGGGTCAGAGCAGGTCAGAGTGGGTCAGAGCGGGTCAGAGCGGGTCACTGGGTCAGAGCGGGTCACTGGGTCAGAGTGGGTCAGTGTTGGTCAGAGCGGGTCAGCGTGGGTCAGAGCGGGTCAGAGCAGGTCACTGGGTCAGTGTTGGTCAGAGCGGGTCAGATTGGGTCAGAGTGGGTCACTAGGTCAGAGTGGGTCGACGCGGGTTACTGGGTCGGAGTGGGTCAGAGTGGGTCAGAGCGGTCACTGGGTCAGTGTTAGTCAGAGTGGGTCAGAGCGGGTCAGAGCGGGTCACTGGGTCAGAGCGGGTTACTGGGTCAGAGTGGGTCAGTGTTGGTCAGAGCGGGTCAGCGTAGATCAGAGCGGGTCAGACCGGGTCAGAGTGGGTCAGAGTGGGCCAGAGTGGTTTAGAGCGGTCACTGGGTCAGTGTTAGTCAGAGCGCATCAGAGCTGGTCAGAGTGGGTCAGAGTGGGTCAGAGCGGGTCAGAGCGGTCAAAGTGGGTCAGAGCGGGTCACTGGGTCAGAGTGGGTCAGAGCGGGTCACTGGGTCAGAGCGGGTCACTGGGTCAGAGCAAGTCAGAGCGGGTCAGAGCGGGTCAGACCGGGTCACTGGGTCAGAGCGGGTCAGAGTGGGTCAGAGCGGGTCAGTGTTGGTCAGAGTGGGTCAGAGTGGGTCAGAGCAGGTCACTAGGTCAGAGCGGGTCAGAGTGGGTCAGAGCGGGTCAGAGCGGGTCAGAGCGGGTCAGAGTGGGTCAGAGCGGGTCAGAGGGGGTCACTGGGATCAGAGCGGGTCAGAATGGGTCAGAGCGGGTCAGAGCAGGTCAGAGTGGGTCAGAGTGGGTCAGAGCGGGTCAGAGCGGCCACTGGGTCAGAGCAGGTCAGAATGGGTCAGAGCGGGTCAGAGGGGGTCACTGGGTCAGAGCGGGTCAGTGTGGGTCAGAGTGGGTCAGAGCAGGTCAGAGTGGGTGAGAGCGTATCAGAGTGGGTCAGAGCGGGTCAGAGCGGTCACTGGGTCAGAATGGGTCAGAGCGGGTCAGAGTGGGTCACTGGGTCAGAGCGGGTCAAAGCGGGTCAGAGCGGGTCAGAGTGGGTCACTGGGTCAGAGCGGGTCAGAGTGGGTCACTGGGTCAGAGCGGTCACTGGGTCAGAGCGGCTCAGTGTTGGTCAGAGCGGGTCAGAGCGGTCACTGGGTCAGAGCGGCTCAGTGTTGGTCAGAGCGGGTCAGAGCGGGTCACTGGGTCAGAGCGGGTCAGAGCGGGTCAATTAGCCAGAGCAGGTCACTGGGTCAGATTGGGTCAGAATGGGTCAGAGCGGTCACTGGGTCAGAGCGGGTCAGAGCGGGTCAGAATGGGTCACTGGGTCAGAGCGGGTCACTGGGTCAGAGCGGGTCAGAGCGGGTCAGAGTGGGTCAGAGTGGGTCACTGGGTCAGAGCGGGTCACTGGGTCAGAGCGGGTCAGAGCGGGTCAGAATGGGTCACTGGGTCAGAGCGGTCACTGGGTCAGAGCGGGTCAGAGCGGGTCAGAGTGGGTCAGAGTGGGTCACTGGGTCAGAGCGGGGAATCAGTGTGGGTCAGTACCACACTCGACTGTGCCTGCGACTGGAGGCACCTCGACCCTGTGGAGGGACAGCACCTATAATCGGCACTTTCACACACTTTCACACATCAATCAATCAATAACTAGAGGAACAAACACAATTTCATTTTTTTATATCCCGAATATCTGAAGAGAGCAACTATTTCTGAGCAGCTGTTCATTTATGGCTTTGTCAATAAGAATGCAACTTCACTCTCCCATTTTATACTGCGTAACATGCCCAAAATAAAGTGCCTAGCATTAAAATCTGCCAGTTGTAAAAATAATTTATCTGCAGATCAGCCATTTAGTTGGTAATGAGAAATCCACTTGACTGAATATCACCAGTTTACTGAAAAACAAATTATATTGTCGTGTATCTGGCCAAGTCTGACATGATGCTGCGCACTGGCAAAACAATCCCCTTATCTAATTGAAATGAAACTTCAGAGCCATGTCGTCCTTTTAAGGTTTACTCTTGGCTGCATTTAAGACAGGTTTATGTGGCCCTGTCTGACTCACTCCAGCACTCGGATGTAACGAGCTGTGTGTTACCAGGCATTGTTTCACCGCGGCCCAACTGGGCGGGAACTACAACACTTCCGAAGCCCGGCCTTGATTAAACATTACTTAGTTATGGCCAGTGATTATAAAATTAATCTGGAGTTCCGATAGTCGAGGCAGCTCATTAACCCTCCAATTGCTGCAGGTCGAGGCAAAGGCCAGTCTCCCAGGGATCAGTAATCTTCTTTGTTTTCAATTGGCAGAAAATAGTAATGAAACAAACACTAATGTTGCAGCACTAAACACCAGCGGGAGATTTACATAAGAATTAGGAGCAGGAGTCGGCCATTTGGCCCCTCGAGCCTGCTCCGCCATTCAATGAGATCACGGCTGATCATCGACCTCAACTCCACTTTCCCGCCCGATCCCCATATCCCTCGATTCCCCCGAGAGTCCAAAAATCGATCGATCTCAGCCTTGAATATACTCACAGACTGAGCATCCACAGCCCTCTGGGGAAGAGAATTCCAAAGATTCACCACCCTCTGAGGGAAGAAATTCCTCCTCATCTCAGTCCTAAATGGCCAAGCCCTTATCCTGAGACTGTGACCCCTGGTTCTAGACTCCCCAGCCCGGGGGGAAACACCCTCCCTGCATCTACCCTGTCAAGCCCCCTCAGAATCTTGTGTTTCAATGATATCACCTCTCATTCTCCTAAACTCCAGAGAATGTCGACCCAACCTACACAATCTCTCCTCATAAGACAGCCCTCCCCAGGAATCAGTCTGGTGAACCTCCATTGTACCACCTCCAAGGCAAGTATTGATCCTTCCTTAGATATGGAGACCAAAACTGTGCACAGTACTCCAGGTGTGGTCTCACCAGGGCCCTGTACATTTGGAGCAAGACTTCCTTACTCTTGTACTCCAACCCCCTTGTAATATAAGATTTATTACTGGAATATTAACATGAACATACTGAAACATTAATATTACTTTGTATGGTTGATGTAAATCTAGAAGAACTACTATAACTTTACATTTGGGTGGTTAAGTCAGATAATTGCATCAGGCGCAGTGGAGTGTGTGACTGTGAATGGGGCATTGAGTCATTCTTTGTTGCGTGGTCAGTTCTGGGACGAGGACAGTCACACACTGGCCACTAATTCTCAGCTCGTGCATCAAGTATCCGCCTCTGCCGCGGGTTGTGCGCATGAGGTCGAGGGCTGCCCACAAGCTTTGCGGAAGATCGAAGCCAGGGACCTTCTGTGTGGGGTCCTTCCTGGGGAGTTTGTGACTTCTCGTAACCACAGTTAGGTTTGAAGTGGCCGTTGTTGAAGGTTGAGTGCGTGAGTCCAAAGGGGTGTGCGCGACTTCAGGCGGTGGTGAACGATGTTGCTGAGATCCTTACGGACGGGCAGGTGTTGGTTTTCCAGGAGTGGCTGGACTTCCCGGAGGGTTGCGCCATCGCGGCAAATGGACGGGGGGGGAGCGACGTGCCAATGCTCAGGCAACCCAGGTATCGGGGTCGACTCAAGGGTTCCAGTGATGTCATCATCATCATCATCATCATCATCATAGGCAGTCCCTCGGAATCAAGGAAAACTTGCTTCCCCTCCTGAAGTGAGTCCTTTGGTGGCTGAACAGTCCAACACGAGAACCCAGACTCTGTCACAGGTGGGACAGACAGTGGTTGAGGGAAGGGGTGGGTGGGACTGGTTTGCCGCATGCTCCTTCCGCTGCCTGCGCTTGGTTTCTGCATGCTCTCGGTGATGAGACTCGAGGTGCTCAGCGCCCTCCCGGATGCACTTCCTCCACTTAGGGCGGTCTTTGCCCAGGGACTCCCAGGTGTCAGTGGGGATGTCACACTTTATCAGGGAGGCTTTGAGGGTGTCCCTTGTAACGTTTCCTCTGCCCACCTTTGGCTTGTTTGCCTTGAAGGAGTTCCGAGTAGAGCGCTTGCTTTGGCAGTCTCGTGTCTGGCATGCAAACTATATGGCCTGCCCAGCGAAGCTGATCGAGTGTGGTCAGTGCTTCAATGCTGGGGATGTTGGCCTGGTCGAGGACGCTAATGTTGCTACGTCTGTCCTCCAGGGGATTTGTAGGATATTGTGGAGACATCGTTGGTGGTATTTCTCCAGCAACTTGAGGCGTCTACTGTACATGGTCCATGTCTCTGAGCCATGGTCCACAGGGCTGTAATAATACCTGCCCTCCTGTATGGCTCAGAGCCATGGACCATGTACAGTAGACACCTCCAGTGATGTGGTGTTGAGTTGGACACCAACCAGTCGAGTGTGGCGACTTGTGGTGACCACAGGACTCAGCTACAGAGCACACAAGGGCCATCGCTGGTGTCTATAACTCTCAGGCTGCTCCCCCCGGGTTGTGCCGGCCCATTTCTGGACCAGGTCGGCCCTTGTCTCCGTTTGGGGCAACCATCTTCAGGTGGTGGCGGAAGGTTAGCGGCGGCCCAGGTTCACCCCGAGGACAGTCAGCGTGGGGCACTGTCGCTCAGTGTGGGCGCAGAAGGTCGCCTACAGCAGGCGCTTAGCGTTCCGGTTCTCAAGACGGAATGCAGTGACCGTTGCTTTGTGGGGGGGTTTCTCATGCCTCCATTTCTGGAAATATTCCCCCATGGTGCGTAGATCCCCGTTCAGGGTGGACTCGCTGCGGTTTAAGGTGGCTGTTTGCGTTGCCCGAGCCAGGTCAGCTGCATTAGCAGATTTGCACCACTTTGGTAGCGGCTTGTGGCTGGTGTGGACATTAACGAGTGCCGGAGCAAGAGCTGAGCCTTGTGGAAACCTGTTGTTGAGGACCCAGGGCGAGTCGCCCCCATTGGACATGTTTATTGGCCAGCATCGTCCACTGCAGGCTGAGTGTTTAGGGGCAGCGGATGGTCCTGGCGAGCTTCAGCATCGGTCCTTTAATGCAGACGGTGTCATAGGCCAATGACCGGTGTATAAAGGCTGCACCGTCTGGAATCCAACCTCGCCGTGCGTTAGCAGCGGCCCAACCTCGGTCGCAGCAACTGCGCGAAGGCCAGAGTCCCGCTTGTTCTCTAGGGTTCTATGGCCCCATGACAGGGCTGATTCTCTGCAGGGTGATCGGTTCCCGCAGTGTGCAGGTTGTGCACAGGATGAGATAGCAGTAACACAGACCTATAGCTTCCCGGTTGGTCAGTCAGTTTGGCTGGTTTGAGTACGGCGACGGCTATTCATAGAACCATAGAATGGTTACAGCACGGAAGGCCCGTCGAGCCTGTGCCGGCTCTCTGCAAGAGCCCCTCAGCTCGTCCTCCCCTGCCCCTTCCCCGTAGCCCTGCACAATTTTTTCCTTCAGGTACTCCCTTTTGAAAGCCACCACCCTCTCAGGGGTTGGGATGTGGGGGATGGGGTGTGGGGGGATGGGCTGTGGGGGTTGGGATGTGGGGGTTCGAATGTGGGGGTTGGGGTGTGGGGGTTGAGGTGTGGGGGTTGGGATGTGGGATATGGGGTGTGGGGGTTGGGATGTGGGGGTTGGGGTGTGGGGGTTGAGGTGTGGGAGTTGGGGTGTAGGGGTTGGGATGTGGGGGTTGGGGTGTGGGGTGATGGGCTGTGGGGTTGGGATGTGGGGGTTGGGATGTGGGGTATGGGGTGTGGGGGTTGGGGTGTGGGGGTTGAAGTGTGGGAGTTGGGGTGTGGGGGATGGGGTGTGGGGTTGGGGTGTGGGGATTGACATGTGGGAATTGGGGTGTGGGGGTTGAGGTGTGGGGTTGGGGTGTGAGGGATGGGGTGTGGGGTTGGGGTGTGGGGGTTGAGGTGTGGGGTTGGGGTGTGGGGGATGGGGTGTGGATTTGGGGTGAGGGGGTTGGGGTGTGGGGTTGGGGTGTGGGGATTGACATGTGGGAATTGGGGTGTGGGGGTTGAGGTGTGGGGTTGGGGTGTGAGGGATGGGGTGTGGGGTTGGGGTGTGGGGGTTGAGGTGTGGGGTTGGGGTGTGGGGGATGGGGTGTGGATTTGGGGTGAGGGGATTGGGGGGGTGTGGGTTGAGGTGTGGGGTTGGGGTGTGGGGGATGGGGTGTGGGGGTTGAGGTGTGGGGTTGGGGTGTGGGGGATGGGGTGTGGGGGTTGAGGTGTGGGGTTGGGGTGTGGGGGATGGGGTGTGGGGGTTGAGGTGTGGGGTTGGGGTGTGTGGGTTGAGGTGTGGGGTTGGGGTGTGGGGGTTGGGGTGTGGGGGTTGGGGTGTAGGGTATGGGGTGAGATGGTTGTGATGCGGGGGGTTGGGATGTGGGGGTTGGGGTGTGGGGGTTGGGGTGTGGGGGTGTGGGGGATGGGGTGTGGGGGTTGGGGTGTGGGGGTTGGGTTGTGGGGTTGGGGTGTGGGGGTTGGGGTGTGGGGGTTGGGGTGTGGGGGTGTGGGGGTTGGGGTGTGGGGGTGTGGGGTATGGGGTGTGGGGGTGTTGGGGCGATGGGGTCTATCAGGTTACTGCCCAGGCTGTGAAGGAGAATAAACCCTCACCTTGCCTACTGTTCTTTTCAAATCCCCTTGGGTCCATCACCCCAGGTTCGCCTGATGTACGAATGACTCCTCTTCACTCAAAGTTATTCCGGTGAATTCTCTGTTCAGTTAAATTGAAATCATGTGAACAAAATTCCCAGTACTGTTCCATTAAAAGTACTGAATTTGTGCTGTTGTGTTATTAATTGTTTTATTCCAGCAACAAGAGTGTAACAGGATGAGCAGAGGTGGAGTGGCTCAGCTCGATTCGAGAGCTGGAGACCAGCAAATTCAGACAACATCTGAGGCGAGGCAGAACAATCTACACATTTTACGAGATCAAATATTTACTGTGTTTCTCATTGAATTTGTTACAGTTTGTGTTTAAAAAGGAACTCATTATCGTCTCAGAACCCAAGTGAGTAGAGTGTTGTTTTGACATGTTTTGAGCATTGCGTTAAATACATTTATAATGGGTGGTGACAGAGAGACGTGAGGTGCATTGGAATAGAGTGAGTATTCAATTAATCTCTGAAGCTTGCTGTACGCAAGGTTTCCACTGTCATAACATAGCAAAACCTATGTTCAACACTCAAACAGCACCTCAGCACTAGTGTATAACACACCATCACTGTAACACTGTGTATAACACACCGTCACTGTAACACTGTGTATAACAGACACTCACTGTAACACTGTGTATAACACACCCTCACTGTAACACTGTGTATAACACACCCTCACTGTAACACTGTATTTAGCACACCCTCACTGTAACACTGTGTATAACAGACACTCACTGTAACACTGTGTATAACACACCCTCACTGTAATGCTGTGTATAACACACCCTCACTGTAACACTGTGTATAACACACCCTCACTGTAACACTGTATTTAGCACACCCTCACTGTAACACTGTGTATAACAGACACTCACTATAACACTGAGTATAACAGACACTCACTGTAACACTGTGTATAACACACCCTCACTGTAACATTGTATTTAGCACACCCTCACTGTAACACTGTGTATAACACACCCTCACTGTAACATTGTGTATAACACACCCTCACTGTAACACTGTGTATAACACAAACCTCACTGTAACACTGTATGTCACACACCCTCACTGTAACACTGTGTATAACACTCCCTCATTGTAACACTGTGTATAACCCACGCTCACTGTAACACTGTTTATAACACAAACCTCACTGTAACACTGTGTATAACAGACACTCACTGTAGCACTGTGTATAACACTCCCTCATTGTAACACTGTGTATAACATAAACCTCACTGTAACACTGTGTATAACACACCCTCATTGTAACACTGTGTATAACACACCTTCACTGTAACACTGTGAATAACACACCCTCACTGTAACACTGTGTATAACACAAACCTCACTGTAACACTGTGTATAACACACCCTCACTGTAACACTGTGAATAACACACCCTCACTGTAACACTGTGTATAACACACCCTCACTGTAACACTGTGTATAACACAAACCTCACTGTAACACTGTGTATAACACACCCTCACTGTAACACTGTGTATAACACACCCTCACTGTAACACTGTGTATAACCCACGCTCACTGTAACACTGTGAATAACACACCCTCACTGTAACACTGTGTATAACACACCCTCACTGTAACACTGTGTATAACACACCCTCACTGTAACACTGTGTATAACACAAACCTCACTGTAACACTGTGTATAACACTCCCTCATTGTAACACTGTGTATAACACACACTCATTGTAACACTGTGTATATCACACCCTCACTGTAACACTGTGTATAACACACCCTCATTGTAACACTGTGTATAACCCACGCTCACTGTAACACTGTTTATAACACAAACCTCACTGTAACACTGCATATATCACACCCTCACTGTAACACTGTGTATAACACATCGCGACCCTTACCTAGAGAACTGGTTGTTATTTTCATGCTGCCCATTAAGCAATGCCTTCCTCTATATGAATAATCTGCTTAGAATCAGAGCATCATAGAATATTACAGCACAGAAGGAGGCCATTCGGCCCATCGCGTCTGCGCCGGCTCTTTCGAAGAGCGATCCAGTCAGTTCCCCTCTCCCCCTCTTTCCCCATATCCTGGCAGTTGTCTTACCCTTCAAATATTTATCCAATTTCCTGTTGACTCTGTATCAGTTAGTGCATTCCAAACCACAACAACTCACTGTGTTAACAGCTTTTTCTTGACATGGCCTTTGGTTCTGTTGTCAATCACCTTAAGTCCCTGTCATCTGGTTATCAGCCGTTCAGGTATTGGAACTGTCCCACATGTGGGTCGCCCACCCTCCCAGCCTGAAAACTAACCTCCCACACACCCTGTGAGCGACTGGAGACAAAGGTCACAGTCGCACAACACCACAGCTCCCTGGGTGCCCAGTTAGTGCCTCCAGGGGGCGCTAACGCGGCATTATGGCGTATTTTGGTGGGGGGGCTACCGCTTCCCAGGAAATTGCCCGTGAGGTTGCGGAGATGCTGGTAGCTAGCGCCCCAGGCCACCACACAACCAGCGATGACATAATCGCATGCACGCCCACCCCTCTCTGCCCCGCCCCGACCCCTCACCTCCCCGACCCCTCACCGCCCGAACCCCTCACCTCCCCGACCCCTCACCTCCCCGACCCCTCACCTCCCCGACCCCTCACTGCCTCGACCCCTCACTGCCCCGCCCTGACCCCTCACCTCCCCGACCCCTCACCCCCCGACCCCTCACTGCCCCCCCCGACCCCTCACCTCCCCGATCCTCACCCCCGACCCCTCACCGCCCCAACCCCTCACTGCCCCAACCCCTCACCTCCCCGACCCCTCACCCCCCGACCCCTCACTGCCCCGCCCCGACCCCTCACCTCCCCGACCCCTCACCCCCGACCCCTCACCGCCCGAACCCCTCACCTCCCCGACCCCTCACCTCCCCGACCCCTCACCGCCCCGACCCCTCACTGCCCCGCCCCGACCCCTCACCTCCCCGACCCCTCACCCCCGACCCCTCACTGCCCCGCCCCGACCCCTCACCTCCCCGATCCTCACCCCCCGACCCCTCACCGCCCCAACCCCTCACCGCCCCAACCCCTCACCTCCCCGACCCCTCACCCCCCGACCCCTCACTGCCCCGCCCCGACCCCTCACCTCCCCGATCCTCACCCCCCGACCCCTCACCGCCCCAACCCCTCACCGCCCCAACCCCTCACCTCCCCGACCCCTCACCGCCCCGACCCCTCACTGCCCCGCCCCGACCCCTCACCTCCCTGACCCCTCACCTCCCCGCCCCGACCCCTCACCTCCATGACCTCACTGCCCTGACCCCTCACCGCCCCGACCCCTCACCGCACCGACCCCTCACCTCCCCGACCCCTCACCTCTCCGACCCCACACCGCCCCGCCCCCTCACCTCCCCGACCCCTCACCTCCCCGACCCCTCACCTCCACGACCCCTCACCGCCCCGACCCCTCACCGCCCCGACCCCTCACCTCCCCGACCCCTCACCGCCCCGAACCCTCACCTCCCCGACCCCTCACCTCACCGACCCCTCACCTCCCCAACCCCTCACCGCCCCGACCCCTCACCTCCCCGACCCCTCACCTCCCCGACCCCTCACCCCCGACCCCTCACCTCCCCGACCCCTCACCGGCCCGACCCCTCACCTCCCCGACCGCTCACCTCCCCGACCCCTCACCCCCGACCCCTCACCTCCCCGACCCCTCACCTCCCCAACCCCTCACCTCCCCGACCCCTCACCTCCCCGACCCCTCACCGACGCCTGAACGCCCCGCGGACCACGAGACTGGCACAGGCGGATGCCGGCCGCTCTCGGGGCGGTGATTAATGGGAAGGGTGCCAGCGCCCCAGGCTGCCATCTTTATTTGTCGGCTGACTCTCGGCTCGGCGCGACAATGGCGGCCCCAGTGCGGCTCGGGCCGCCATCGTGCTGCCAGGCTCTCCGTCTCTGCTGCCGGGCTACTGCTGTCTGGGTAGTCTGGTGGCAGCTCTCAGAGGCCGAGCAGAGTGCACAGCGGCCCGACCCTTTGATCCAATGGGAGGGGCGCTGGAGCGCGCGGCGCCACGTGGAGAATCCGCGTATCGCTGCCCTCAGCGTTGCAGTACCGCACCAGGAGCACCCCTCAATGGAAGCGGAACACTGGAGACAGCACACTGCATCCTCGGAGGGCCAGAGACCCCCATCGGGGCAGTACCTCCAGCCGGGTGCTAATCTCGCCCCGCGGGGTTCCATCACTTGCCCAATTCTGTATCCACGCTCTTACTGTCCCTGTTATCCCAGGGGCTCCAACTTCACAACATGCTCAGTACGCGGCACTTTGTCAAAGGCCTTTTGAAAGCCCTTATACACAACATTTACCGCATTGCCCTCTCATCATCCCTCTGTCACCTCATCAAAAACTCAATCAATTAGTCAAACACGAGTTGCCTTTAACAATCCGTGCTGGCTCTCCTTTATCAGTCCGAGGGGCTGTTCATTTTCTCCGGGATTATTGGGGGTGAAATTTCCCGCTGCCCCAATTGGAGGCGGTAACCCGCTCGGGGCGGACGTCTGCACCAGGCACAGGAAGTCCTGCCCTGGCCACGGAATTGGGCTTACTGCCCCTCGAAGGAAAGGGGGCGAGACCCGTGACACTATCGGGGGTGGGGACTGCAGTGTTCCGTGTGACGCTGATGCGTGTCGACGCCCCTCCCTTTCGCTTAAAGGGGCAGGCCGCCGCGCGCTCCACACAGCCTCTGACGGCCTCCCCTGGGCTTCCAGGGCAGTATGGGACCGAGCCTGCAGTCCAGCACCCAAAGCAGACCGCGTCGCGCAAGTATACAGGTGGGGAAGCCGAGAGGAGATGGTGGTGAGGGGCGCTGCTGATCTCCCCATTAACCTCCGCACCAGGAACAGATGTCCGTTCAGCTCAGCGGCATGGGAAGATGGCGGTGATACCTCCTCGGGCCAGCCCGGCGGGCCGTGGGGCAATTTCCCCCATGGGGCGGAGAGGGGTCAGTGCGTGACGCTATGGGGTCGCCGATGATGCCATCATGGGTACACGGCTGCCCAGGGCACGACCCGTGGGGTGCAACACTGCCACAGCAACGTCGCCACAAACTGCCCAGCAATTTCCCCGGACCGGGAGCACCCGTAGTTTCTAAAAGCTTCCCCATCCCCAACGTTAAACTGACCGGCCTGTCATTACCAGCTTTATCCTCTATTGTGAACAAGGGTGTAACATTGTAATCCTCCAGCCGTCAGGCACCACCCCTGTACCCAAGGAGGATTGGAAGATTGTGGCCAGAGCCTCTGCAATTTCCACCCATACTTCCCTCAGCAAACCAGGATACGTCCCATCTGGACCGAGTGACTTATCCACTTCAAACACTCTCGCCTTCCTAGTGACTCCTCTTTATCTATTTTATCTCATCCAGTATCCCGGCAACCTCCTTGTTTACCGTAGCTTTGGCAAAGTCCCCTCCCTTCGTAAACACCGATGTGAAGTACTCATTTAGTATCTCGGCTCTGCCTTTGGTCAATCGATCTCCATTTTGGTCCCTAATTGACCCCCGCCCCTCTGACAACCCTTTTATTGTTACTGTGCCTGTAGAAGGCCTTGGGATTCCTTTTTACATTCGCTGTCAATCTATTCTCATACTGTCTCTTTGTTCCTCGTATTTCCTGTTTCACTGGTTCTCTGTCATTTTTATATTCAGCCTGATTCTCCTTTGTATTATCGAGCTGACATTTGTCACACGGCCTCTTTTTCTGCTTCATTCTCCTCTCCAACTCCTTCATCATCCAGAGAGTTCGGGCTTTGGTTGCCTTCCCTTTCCCCTTGTGGAATGTACCCCAACTGTACCCCGACCATCTCCTGTTTAACGGCTGCCCATTGCTCCATTACATTCCTGCCTGCCAGTCTTGGACATCAATTGACCCGGGCCAGATCCCTCCTCAATTCACTGAAATTAGCCCCCTCCAGTTAAGTTCTTTTCTTCTGGATTCCTCCAACATAGTTGAATTTTTACCTGCTGTGTGTAATGAGCGAACACTTCAGGCTGGTTTAAATTCAGCAACAAATAATTGAGTTTTCTCGGTGGGGTGCACTTACAGTCACAACACAGCAACATTCAGATACACTGATGGTCCGTCTGTTGACCCAGGCTGGAGATCTTTCAACGTTCTCTGAATGTCAGACAATAACAGGGGCTGCTGTTTCACATCTGTTGGAAGGATCAATGCTGCAATGAAAGAAAAAGAAAGACTTGGATTTATATAGCGCCTTTCGCGACCACTGGACGTCTCAACGTGCTTTACAGCAGATGAGTGAAATAGCAGCTGATTGCAAACTCTGAGGATACACAGATTGTCCCAAAGTTCAGCTCATCACCTGGCTCAGAAATGGCAAACAGCAAATACCTATATTCATACAGCACCTTTAACATTAAAAAAACATCCCAAGGCGCTGCACAGGAGTGTTATCAACAAAAAAACTGATTCCGAACCGCATCGTGAGATATTAGGGCAGCTGACCAAAAGCTTGGTCAAAGACGGAGGTTTTAAGGAGCGTCTGGAAGGAGGAAAGAGAGGTAGAGAGGTGGAGAGGTTTAGGGAGGGAGTTCCAGAGCTTGGGACCCAGGCAACAGAAGGCACGGTCCCACCCCTACTCCCCACACCCACCCCCGTGCCCCCAACCCCCGTGCCCCCAATCCCCAACCCCACCCCCGTGCCCCCACCCCCGTATCCCCAACGCCCTAACCACCACCCGCCTCTATCCCCGTGCCCCCCCCCATCGCCACCCCCATGTCCCAACGCCCAACCCCACCCCCCACCTCCACCCTGTGCCCCCCCACCCCTACCCCCGTGTCCCCACCACCATGCCCCCAACCCCACCCTCCTCACCCCTGCCCCCAACCCCGCCCCCTGGGATCCGAGCAGACAGAGGGGAGGAGGGGCCGCAGTCTGAACACGAACATGCTCATGTCCTGGGTATAAATTGCAAAGGATTTTCATTACAACGCTGAGAATGCCTTTAAGGGACAATTGCCGTGTCCGGTGGCAATTAAAAGCAAGCTTTATTCTCTGTACAGCTTCATGTATTGCAGATTGATTGTGCCGAGCGATATATTGGAATGAATGCAGGTAACACGCCCAGCCGGAGGTGAAATATTCCAGCTTGTGATTTATGCTAATGTCAGTATTAGGACAGACATTGTCAGATCCGACTGCTGAACTGGCTCATAGTTTTCCATAGGCTCGACCTTAAACAGGCTGGGTTAAACACAATGCCCTCCAACTATCCAAGGCAAATGGTAAGTAAAATGCCTCACTCATCAGCGTGTCAGTTGTGCAGCCAGTGAGGACACGGTTCCGCTGCATTTAACAAAACAATACATTCATTAGGAGCCATCGCAAATAATAATCTAATCGTCGCACACAGCTGTAGGTTAAAGACGCTCTCGATTCAATCCTCACTTCAGTCCACAGCCAATCTCTCCGCATGGCACGTTCCGCCCCGGGCAGCTCCGCACTCAAGTCTCACACTGAAGGTGGCAGCCGTGGCTCGGTGAGCAGACCCTTCCCTCGGAGTCAGAGCGTCGTGGGTTCAAGTCCCACTCCAGGCACGTCAGCATAAAACTGACCCTTCAGTGCAGTACTGAGGGAGTGCCGCACTGTCGGAGGGGCAGTACTGAGGGAGTGCCGCACTGTCGGAGGGGCAGTACTGAGGGAGCGCCGCACTGTCGGAGGGGCAGTGCTGAGGGAGCGCCGCACTGTCGGAGGGGCAGTACTGAGGGAGCGCCGCACTGTCGGAGGGGCAGTGCTGAGGGAGCGCCGCACTGTCGGAGGGGCAGTGCTGAGGGAGTGCCGCACTGTCGGAGGGGCAGTACTGAGGGAGCGCCGCACTGTCGGAGGGGCAGTGCTGAGGGAGCGCCGCACTGTCGGAGGGGCAGTACTGAGGGAGCGCCGCACTGTCGGAGGGGCAGTGCTGAGGGAGCGCCGCACTGTCGGAGGGGCAGTACTGAGGGAGTGCTGCACTGTTGGAGGGTCAGTGCTGAGGGAGCGCTGCACTGTCAGAGGGGCAGTACTGAGGGAGTGCTGTGCTGTCAGAGGGGCTGTTTTTAGATGAGACATTAAACCGAGGCCCCGTCTGCCCTCTGCTTCAGTTCAGAGGGACCTGGGGGTCCTTGTGTATGAAACACAAAAAGTGAGTATGCAGGTACAGCAAGTGATCAGGAAGGCAAATGGAATGTTGGCCTTTATTGCAAGGGGGATAGAGTATAAAAGCAGAGAAGTCCTGCTGCAACTGTACAGGGTATTGGTGAGGCCACACCTGGAGTACTGCGTACAGTTTTGGTCTCCGTATTTAAGGAAGGATATACTTGCATTGGAGGCAGTTCAGAGAAGGTTCACTCGGTTGATTCCAGAGATGAGGGGGTTGACTTTTGAAGATAGGTTGAGTAAGTTGGGCCTATACTCATTGGAGTTCAGAAGAATGAGAGGTGATCTTATGGAAACATAAGATAATGAGGGGGCTCGACAAGGTGGATGCAGAGAGAATGTTTCCCCTCGTGGGGGAAACTAAAAATGGGGGCATAGTTTCAGAATAAGGGGCCGCCCATTTAAAACTGAGATGAGGAGGAATTTCTTCTCTCAGAGGGTTGCAAATCTGTGGAATTCTCTGCCCCAGAGAGCTGTGGAGGCTGGGTCATTGAATATATTTAAGGTGGAGATAGACAGATTTTTGGGCGATAAGGGAGTGAAGGGTTATGGGGAGCGGGCGGGGAAGTGGAGCTGAGTCCATGATCAGATCAGTCATGATCTTATTGAACGGTGGAGCAGGCTCGAGGGGCCGAATGGCCAACTCCTGTTCCTATTTCTTATGCTCTCTCAGGTGGACATAAAAGATCCCACGGTACTATTTTGAAGAAGAGGAGAGTGAGTTCTCCCTGGTGTTGTGGGACAACATGACTCAATCAGATTAGTTGCAAAATCCCGCTCCATAGGGCCCAGGTTTCCGGCACTGCGAGAGCCAGTAACAGACATAAGGGATGGTGTGAGGCAAGGGGAGATGTTAATGTGCCTCGCACCATCATCCCTTTGGCATTGAATCTCTCCTGCCTTTCATCCTATCACAGACCTCCCTCCCCTCTCCCCTGTCCCCACCCCCGCACTTGCTTAAAACCTGTTACGTCTCAAACTTTTCCAGTTCTGACGAAGGGTCATCGACCCGAAACGTTAACTCAGTTTCTCTCTCCACAGATGCTGCCTGATGCTGCAACAAACCAGCGGGGGGTCCACTGGGCGACAAGGGCTGTCGGCTGGCTCACAACCCCGGTGTGCAACTCCACACGGGGGCAGCAGGCCTACATCGAGAGCTGTGCTGCCACACGCAGACCACTGGGGTCCTTATACAATGCTTCTGCTGCCTGGACCGTTGTGGACGAGCCCTGCAGTACTCGCCAGAGCCTGCCTCAGGATTCGTGGTGGTCTGCTGCGCTCTCCATATCCTCGCCATCATGTGGGTCCAGCCCTCACCACCATGTGTATGGTGAGGAGGACGAGGAGGAGGACGAGGAGGAGGAGGAGGAGGAGGAGGAGGCGGAGGAGGGGAAGAAGATTAGGAGGAGGAGGAGGAGGAGGGGGAGGGGAGGAGCGGGAGGGGGAGGAGGAGGCGGAGGAGGGGGAGGAGGAGGGGGAGGAGGGGGAGTAGGGGAAGAAAATTAGGAGGAGGAGGAGGAGGAGGAGCAGGAGGAGGAGGGTGAGGGGGAGGAGGAGGGGGACGAGGAGGAGGAGGGGGAGGAGGGGAAGAAGATTAGGAGGAGGAGGAGGAAGATGAGGAGGAGGAGGGGGAAGAGGAGGGTGAGGGGGAGGAGGAGGAGGAGGACGAGGAGGAGGAGGAGGGGGACGAGGAGGAGGAGGGGGAGGAGGGGAAGAAGATTAGGAGGAAGATGAGGAGGAGGAGGGGGACGAGGAGGGTGAGGGGGAGGAGGAGGAGGAGGATGAGGAGGAGGAAGAGGGGGACGAGGAGGGTGAGGGGGACGAGGAGGAGGAGGGGGAGGAGGGGAAGAAGATTAGGAGGAGGAGGAAGATGAGGAGGAGGAGGAGGAGGAAGATTAGGTGGAGGAGGAGGAGGAGGAGGAAGATTAGGAGGAGGAGGAAGAGGAGGAGGAAGATTAGGAGAAGGAGGAGGAGGCGGAGGAGGGGAAGAAGATTAGGAGGAGGAGGAGGAAGATGAGGAGGAGGAGGAGGAGGAGGAAGATTAGGAGGAGGAGGAGGAGGAGGAAGATTAGGATGAGGATGAGGAGGAAGATTAGGTGGAGGAGGAGGAGGGGGAGGAGGAGGAGGAAGATTAGGTGGAGGAGGAGGAGGAGGAGGGGGAGGAGGAGGAGGAAGATTAGGTGGAGGAGGAGGAGGAGGAAGATTAGGAGGAGGAGGAGGAGGAGGAAGATTATGGGGAGGAGGAGGAGGAAGATTAGGGGAGGAGGAGGAGGAAGATTAGGTGGAGGAGGAGGAGGAGGAGGGGGAGGAGGAGGAGGAAGATTAGGTGGAGGAGGAGGAGGAGGAGGGGGAGGAGGAGGAGGAAGATTAGGTGGAGGAGGAGGAGGAGGAAGATTAGGAGGAGGAGGAGGAAGATTAGGGGGAGGAGGAGGAGGAAGATTAGGTGGAGGAAGAGGAGGAGGAAGACAACCCAGACAGCCCCTTTATGGCCGGGTTGCCCAATTGACCGACTGCAGTACCAGTGAACGTACCAACTCCCCATTCCCCCACAGTCCCACACCCTCCCTTCCCTCTGGCACTCACCGTCACACCGTCTGCTTGGCCACAACACTACAACAAAAGCCACCACAGAGCAAACATCCCAAACCAAATTTATACATCAATCAATCCAATATCACATAACAATGTCACTGAATCGCCCTTGTGCATTGCCGTAGCGCCTGTATTGCGTGTACCTTTGCCTGCCTCATGCTCCTATGCAGTGCTCCCCCACGGCTGGTGGAAGGCCACTGACTTTCAGTGGAGGAGACCGGAGATGGTCTTGCAGGACAACCTCGAGCAGCTCTGGGCCTGGCTTTAGACTACACCACCCCCACATGGGCGGCAGCAGTCTATGCTGGCTGGCTGACAGGCAACAGCAAGGGCATGGCGGAGTGGCAATGGTGCGGGTACGAATGCTGTCACCCCTCGAGAGGACAAGTCCGTGTTCCAGGGTGCCACTGCCTCTCTCCTGGGGCAGCGTCTCAGCAATCCGGGTAATCTGTTGGAGGGCAGATTGTTGCTGTAATACCCTGCAAGCCCCTTTCAACACCGGTAACATAGAAACATGGAAAATAGGTGCAGGAGTAGGCCATTCGGCCCTTCTAGCCTGCACCGCCATTCAATGAGTTCATGGCTGAACATTCAACTTCAGTACCCCATTCCTGCTTTCTCGCCATACCCCTTGATCCCCCTAGTAGTAAGGACCTCATCTAACTCCTTTTTGAATATATTTAGTGAATTGGCCTCAACAACTTTCTGTGGTAGAGAATTCCACAGGTTCACCACTCTCTGGGTGAAGAAGTTCCTCCGCATCTCGGTCCTAAATGGCTTACCCCTGATCCTTAGACTGTGACCTCTGGTTCTGGACTTCCCCAACATTGGGAACATTCTTCCTGCATCTAACCTGTCTAACCCCGTCAGAATTTTAAATGTTTCTATGAGGTCCCCTCTCATTCTTCTGAACTCCAGTGAATACAAGCCCAGTTGATCCAGTCTTTCTTGATATGTCAGTCCCGCCATCCCGGGAATCAGTCTGGTGAACCTTCGCTGCACTCCCTCAATAGCAAGAATGTCCTTCCTCAGGTTAGGAGACCCAAACTGTACACAATACTCCAGGTGTGGCCTCATCAATGCCCTGTACAACTGTAGCAACACCTCCCTGCCCCTGTACTCAAATCCCCTAGCTATGAAGGCCAACATGCCATTTGCTTTCTTAACCGCCTGCTGCACCTGCATGCCAACCTTCAATGACTGATGTACCATGACACCCAGGTCTCTTTGCACCTCCCCTTTTCCCAGTCACGATGACAGCAATCTGTGCTTGCATGGCAACAAGATGAGCCTGCATGACATCGGTCCGAACTTCCACTGTCCAAGCACTCAGACATTGGGTGGTTTCTGCTGGTGCTGCAATGGAAGTGGAGACATCAGCCATTTCCCCCGCTGGTCACGATCAATTTCAACCCCATTGAGGGAATAAAGCATTTCTAGTGACTGGTGAACCGACACAGACTGAGGATTATCTCTGGAAAAGAAAGACTTGCATTTCTATAGCACCTTTCATGACCACCAGACGTCTCAAAGCGCTTTACAGCCAATGAAGTACTTTTTGGCATGTAGTCACTGTTGTAATTTGGGAAACACAGTAGCCAATTTGTGCACAGCAAGCTCCCACACACAGCAATGTGATAATGACCGGATAATCTGTTTTTTTGTGATGCTGACTGAGGGATAAATATTGACCACAGGACACCAGGGATAACTCCCCTGCTCTTCTTCGAAATAGTGTCATGGGATCTTTTACATTCACCTGAGAGAGCAGACGGGGCCTCGATTTAACGTCCCATTCGAAAAACAGCCCCTCCGACAGTGCGGCACTCCCTCAGTACTGCCCCTCCGACAGTGCGGCACTCCCTCAGTACTGCCTCTCCGACAGTGCAGCACTCCCTCAGTACTGCCCCTCTGACAGTGCGGCACTCCCTCAGTACTGCCCCTCCGACAGTGCGGCACTCCCTCAGTACTGCCCCTCCGACAGTGCAGCACTCCCTCAGTACTGCCTCTCCGACAGTGCGGCGCTCTCTCAGTACAGCCCCTCTGACAGTGCGGCACTCCATCAGTACTGCCCCTCCGCCAGTGCGGCACTCCCTCAGTACTGTCCCTCCGACAGTACGGCGCTCCCTCAGTACTGTCCCTCCGACAGTGCGGCGCTCCCTCAGCACTGCACCTCCGACAGTGCGGCGCTCCCTCAGTACTGCCCCTCCGACAGTGCGGCGCTCCATCAGTACTGTCCCTCCGACAGTGCGGCATTCCCTCAGCACTGCACTGGGAGTGTAGGTGTAGACTTTGTACTCAGGCCCCTGGAGTGGGACTTGAACCCACAACCTCCTGACTCAGAGACCAGTGTGCAGCCCACGGAGCCACAGCTGAGAGCTAATGGAGAATGAAGGTGGCAGTTTGAAGAGTGGTTTCCACACAGATGGTTCTCAGAACATTGAATGCTTTTGCACAAGTACCTGGTGAGGCAGAAGCCCTCGGAGCATTTTAATGGGAGGCTTTTGCGCGGTAACTTCTATTATTGTTTCTCCCTCTTGTCCCCTGACCCCAGGCTCTCTGCCCGCCTACTTGTCCCCTGACCCCAGGCTCTCAGCCCGCCCTCTTGTCCCCTGACCCCAGGCTCTCAGCCCGCCCTCTTGTCCCCTGACCCCAGGCTCTCTGCCCGCCCTCTTGTCCCCTGACCCCAGGCTCTCTGCACTCCCTCTTGTCCCCTGACCCCGGGCTCTCTGCCCGCCCTCTTGTCCCCTGACCCCAGGCTCTCTGCCCGCCCTCTTGTCCCCTGACCCCAGGCTCTCAGCCCGCCCTCTTGTCCCCTGACCCCAGGCTCTCTGCCCGCCCTCTTGTCCCCTGACCCCAGGCTCTCTGCACTCCCTCTTGTCCCCTGCCCCTGGGCTCTCTGCACTCCCTCTTGTCCCCTGCCCCCGGGCTCTCTGCACTCCCTCTTGTCCCCTCTGCACTCCCTCTTGTCCCCTGCCCCTGGGCTCTCTGCACTCCCTCTTGTCCCCTGACCCCGGGCTCTCTGCCCGCCCTCTTGTCCCCTGACCCCGGGCTCTCTGCCCGCCCTCTTGTCCCCTGCCCCCGGGCTCTCTGCCCGCCCTCTTGTCCCCTGACCCCGGGCTCTCTGCCCGCCCTCTTGTCCCCTGACCCCGGGCTCTCTGCCCTCCCTCTTGTCCCCTGACCCCGGGCTCTCTGCCCGCCCTCTTGTCCCCTGACCCCGGGCTCTCTGCCCTCCCTCTTGTCCCCTGCCCCGGGCTCTCTGCCCGCCCTCTTGTCCCCTGCCCCCGGGCTCTCTGCCCACCCTCTTGTCCCCTGCCCCCGGGCTCCCTGCCCTCCCTCTTGTCCCCTGCCCCCGGGCTCCCTGCCCTCCCTCTTGTCCCCTGCCCCCGGGCTCTCTGCCCTCCCTCTTGTCCCCTGCCCCCGGGCTCCCTGCCCTCCCTCTTGTCCCCTGCCCCCGGGCTCCCTGCCCTCCCTCTTGTCCCCTGCCCCCGGGCTCTCTGCCCTCCCTCTTGTCCCCTGACCCCAGGCTCTCTGCCTGCCTTCCTGTCCCCTGCCCTCCCTCTTGTCCCCTGCCCCTGGGCTCTCTGCCTGCCCTATTGTCTCTGCTTGCTGTGGTTTGCAGGTCCCCCTCCAGCGACAGGCTTTCCTGTGGCTCTAATTGCTCACGTGCTCTCATCTCACATAAAACAAAACAAGTCAGAGGTGAAGGCCCTGCAAAGCATTAACTACCGCAATCCTGTTAGAGAGAATCTGCTCAATGGGCCCTCATTGCGAAGTAACGATGCAATCAGGCACACGGTGCTTGTAACACACAACGCCAACATTTAAACTTTCCCATATCTGATGTTTTATTCTTGTTTCATGTCTACTTCAATTATTTTGTTTCACATTCCGCCTTACACAGGTCTCCGGTGAGACTGCCTCTCTTAACTAATTGCTGCTTTCAAATACACAGCGCAGGGCAAATCAACGGCTGCTCCTTGTCTGTTAACTTGCTTATCAATTGTAACCATCGTTTACACCGTCCGTGATAGGAGAGAGTGTACGTGGGGTGTGAGGGGAGAGTGTACACGGGGTGTGGGGGGGAGTGTACATGGGGTGAGGGGGGGAGTGTACGTGGGGTGTGGGGGGAGAGTGTACATGGGGTGTGGGGGGAGAGTGTACATGGGGTGTGGGGGGAGAGTGTACATGGGGTGTGGGGGGGATTGTACATGGGGTGGAGGGGGGGGAGTGTACATGGGGTGTGGGGGGAGTGTACATGGGGTGTGGGGGGGTGTGTACATGGGGTGTGGGGTGAGTGTACATGGGGTGTGGGGGGGAGTGTACATGGGGTGTGGGAGGGGAGAGTGTACATGGGGTGTGGGGGGGAGTGTACATGGGGTGTGGGGGGAGAGTGTACATGGGGTGAGGAGGGAGAGTGTACATGGGATGTGGGGGGGGAGTGTACATGGGGTGTGGGGTGGAATGTACATGGGGTGTGGGGGGAGAGTGTACGTGGGGTGTGAGGGGAGAGTGTACATAGGGTGTGAGGGAGAGTGTACATGGGGTGTGGGGGGGGAGTGTACATGGGGTGTGGGTGGAGAATGTATATGGGGTGTGGGGGGAGAGTGTACATGAGTTGTGGGGGGAGTGTATATGGGGTGTGGGGGGAGTGTACATGGGGTGTGGGGGGGAGTGTATATGGGGTGTGGGGGAGAGTGTACATGGGGTGTGGGGGGAGAGTGTACATGGGGTGTGGGGGGAGAGTGTGCATGAGGTGTGGGGGGAGAGTGTACATGGGGTGTGGGGGGAGTGTACATGGGGTGTGGGGGGAGTGTACATGGGGTGTGGGGGGAGTGTACATGGGGTGTGGGGGGAGAGTGTACATGGGGTGTGGGGTGAGTGTACATGGGGTGTGGGGGGGAGTGTATATGGGGTGTGGGGGAGAGTGTACATGGGGTGTGGGGGAGAGTGTACATGGGGTGTGGGGGGAGAGTGTATATGGGGTGTGGGGGGAGAGTGTACATGGGGTGTGGGGGGAGTGTACATGGGGTGTGGGGGGAGTGTACATGGGGTGTGGGGGGAGAATGTACATGGGGTGTGGGGGGAGTGTACATGAGGTGTGGGGGGAGTGTACATGGGTGTGGGGGGGGAGTGTACATGGGGTGTGGGGGGAGTGTACATGGGGTGTGGGGGAGAGTGTACATGGGGTGTGGGGGAGAGTGTACATGGGGTGTGGGGGGAGAGTGTATATGGGGTGTGGGGGGAGAGTGTACATGGGGTGTGGGGGGAGTGTACATGGGGTGTGGGGGGAGTGTACATGGGGTGTGGGGGGAGAATGTACATGGGGTGTGGGGGGAGTGTACATGAGGTGTGGGGGGAGTGTACATGGGTGTGGGGGGGGAGTGTACATGGGGTGTGGGGGGGAGTGTATATGGGGTGTGGGGGGAGAGTGTACATGGGGTGTGGCGGAGAGTGTACATGGGGTGTGGGGGGAGAGTGTATATGGGGTGTGGGGGGAGAGTGTACATGGGGTGTGGGGGGAGTGTACATGGGGTGTGGGGGGAGTGTACATGGGGTGTGGGGGGGAGAATGTACATGGGGTGTGGGGGGAGTGTACATGAGGTGTGGGGGGAGTGTACATGGGTGTGGGGGGGGAGTGTACATGGGGTGTGGGGGGGGAGTGTACATGGGGTGTGGGGGGAGTGTACATGGGGTGCGGGGGGGGAGTGTACATGGGGTGTGGGGGGATTCGGTGGGTGGACAGAGCACATGATGGAGTACAATAATGCCTGACCCTATAAAGTGGGGCATTGGAATTCAGGGACAAGGTGTGAGCAATATTGTGAAATAGTTCATTCTCATTTGTGTATATTGAGGAGACAAAAGAACATCGCTGATTGCAGCTTTGAGATGTTGAGGGAAGTTGGATGAGATGCAAATATTGCTCGAGGTACATTATCCTGCTGTGACCATTTGATTTTTGATACAACCGTCACCACACAACTCTTTGTTGTTTTACGTGGGAATGCGTTATCGCTTTAATCCCAACTCCTCCTCTAACTTCGTATCCCTTAATGCCTTCAGTGTCTGTCGCTCAGTTGCTCTCCACCCATAGCCGTCCTGGTTTGTACCCTCCACATTATCACAACCTTTTGCTTGAGGAAGTTGTTCCTGGATTGGCTCTTCGATGGTTGACTCCTGATTAAAGATACACAGCACCTTTCAATGCGCTTTACAGCCAATGTCGGAAATCTCAGATACTGTCCCCTTGTTCCAGATTCTCCCTTCACCTCAAATTGCTCCTTGTATCGACTGTGCCCCTCCAATCACTTTGTGCGTCCAGGTGTGCTGGCCCCTTGAGCTGGACTATCCTCTCGAGATCGCTGGGCTAGCGTCCATTTATCGCCCACAAAGGCAGGCTATCGCCCATTTCGCTTCGCCCCTTGACTGGGAAAGGGTGTTCAGTCTGTACGCACAGCCTCAAGATGCCCTGTCACCAATCACGTCCCACAGAGCCGCTCACAAAATCTTCAATCTTCGCCAACGACAGAGTTACAGGCCTTTCCGTTTGCCGGGTACATAAGAACATAAGAAATAGGTGCAGCAGAAGGCCATGTGGCCCCTCGAGCCTGTAGGGTAACGGCAGCTGGTGTTGGTATTGTGGATCAATGTTGTTCCTTGCCTCGCCTATCGAAGCACTGTGCAATCCCGTGCGTCCACTGTACCGTGTGTCCCATGTGGTTTGTTCCCTGCTCTGTGCTGTGGCATTGTTTGGGCTGCGAGGTTTTTTTTCACAATCAATAAAAGGGAAAGTATCACAAGAAGGCTTCCTATAATTTCAATAAAGATAAAATTGAATATAACACTGAGCTCCGACAGAAACAAGTGCACCATAAAGCTCTTGGCTTTATTCCTTTTATTGAGCGGTAGAGAGCAATATATCTCTTGCTTGATGCCTAGGTAGCAGGTCCCACTTTCACCCGCAGCCTCTCTCCCGTCTTCTCTCTGTCTCTTGTGTTGGGGTTGCAGGATTTGGAGAGACAGGCGAGAGGGGCCTTCGTGGCTGTTTCCCACTGCAGCCATCCTTGCGGTCTCTGATATCGGCAATTCAACAACAGCAGCGGCACCCTGTGTTTATACAGCGCCTTTAACAAAGTTAAACATCCCAAGGCGCTTCACAGGAGTGTTAGAAGACAAAACAAATACATTAGCGGAATGCAGACATCTCGGGGGCGTTGAGGGGCTGGAGGAGATTACAGAGATAAGGAGGGGTGAGGGCCATGGAGGGATTTGAAAACATGGATGAGAATTTTGAAATCCAGGCGTTGCTTAACCGGGAGCCGATGTCATTCATTCATTCACAGGCAGTCCCTGGGAATCGAGGAAGACTTGCTTCCACTCTAAGAATGAGTTCTCAGGTGACTGAACAGTCCAATACGAGAGCCACAGTCTCTGTCACAGGTGGGACAGACAGTGGTTGAGGGAAGGGGAGGGTGGGACTGGTTTGCCGCACGCTCCTTCCGCTGCCTGCGCTTGGTTTCTGCATGCTCTCGGCGACGAGACTCGAGGTGCTCAGTGCCCTCCCGGATGCTCTTCCTCCACTTAGGGCGGTCTCTGGCCAGGGACTCCCAGGTGTCAGTGGGGATGTTGCATTTTATCAGGGAGGCTTTGAGGGTGTCCCTTTAACGTTTCCTCTGCCCACCTGGGGCTCGCTTGCCGTGTCGGAGTTCTGAGTCAAGCGCTTGCTTTGGGAGTCTTGTGTTGGGCATGCGAACAATGTGGCCTGCCCAGCGGAGCTGATCGAGTATGGTCAGTGCTTCAATGCTGGGGATGTTGGCCTGGTCGAGGACGCTAACGTTGGTGCGTCTGTCCTCCCAGGGGATTTGCAGGATCTTGCGGAGACATCGTTGGTGGTATTTCTCCAGCGATTTGAGGTGTCTGCTGCATATGGTCCACATCCATACAGGAGGGGGCTATCACTACAGCACTGTAGACCATGAGCTTGGTGGCAGATTTGAGGGCCTGATCATCGAACACTCTTTTCCTCAGGCGGCCAAAGGCTGCACTGGCGCACTGGAGGCGGTGGTGAATCTCGTCATCGATGTTTGCCCTTCCTGATAAGCGGTATGGGAAATGGTCCACGTTGTCCGTGAATCTTGATATCTGGGGGGCAGTGCTGTGCGGCAAGGACAGGTTGGTGGAGGACCTTTGTCTTATGGATGTTTAGTGTAAGGCCCATGCTTTTGTATGCCTCGGTGAAGATGTTGACTATGACTTGGAGTTCAGTCTCTGAATGTGCGCAGACGCAAGCATTGTCCGGGTACTGTAGCTTGACGACAGTAGACAACGACGACCAGATCACCCTCTAACCAGCGACGACCTGGCCTCTTCCCCTCCTGCATGTGGTGAGCACAATGGAAGCCAATATAGGTCGGCGAGCACAGGCGGTGATGGGTAAGTGGGACTCAGTGCGAGTTAGGCCACGGGCAGCCGAGTTTTGAATCACCTCGAGTTTATGTCGGGTGGAATGTGGGAGGCCAGCCAGGAGAGCATTGGAATAGTCAAGTCTGGAGGTAACAAAGGCATGGGTGAGGGTTTCAGCAGCGGATGAGCTGAGGCATGGGCGGAGATGGGCGATGTAACGGAGGTGGAAACAAGCGGTCTTAGTTATGCCGTGGCTTCAGTGCCCGATTGAGCCAAATTGGGAAAAAACCTCCTTGTTTTGGCCACACGCGCACCAACGAGACCATTCAGAACCAGCGGCGATGGAAGTTTTGTTTCCCAACGTGTGTCGGAGTTGATCCCAGGCTCCCAGCATTTGTTCAGAGTCAGCCTTCCCGGAACAGGATTGTGACGTGTTGCCAAACTCCAATCCCAGAGTCAGCCCTCCCGGAACAGGATCGTGACCCTTTGCCAATCTCCATTCTCAGAGCCAGGGCGGAGGGGCTGTGGGAAGAGCAAGAGGAATGTGGGAGATGAAAGCAGAAGAGGAAAGAATGAAAGATTTGCATCTCTAGGACTCTTTAGAGCATTGTTCAGAAATGTCTGACGGTGCTCCCCCTACAAAGGCCCTCTCCGCCCACAGCCTCCCAGGGAGGAGCGCTAGTGTGGTGACTGACTGCCTGCTGCCTCTGATTCTATTGGAAAACCAGCGCTCGGTGTATCATCATAGGCGGTCCCTCCAGCGAGGATGACTTGCTTCCACGAGTTCACAGATGTTTCAATGAAGGACCAAATATTCTAGATCCCGAACTACATCCTGAAGGGTGGAAGATGCCTGGGGGTACTCACCAGCCACCACACGGGCTTGACAGAGCGAGGTCTTGGTCCAGTGGCAAGGGTTAACCAGGACGACTGGAGACCTGCTCTGCTGCACAGACCCAGTGCGCTCACATATCGCACAGTGTGGGCTGGGCCCGTGCTGTCCCTGGGCCCTCGGCTCTGCTGGGCCCTGTACCCTCATTCGCCGCACCTCCGCCACAATCTCTCGCCGCTCCTCCACTACCAAGTTCAGTGTAACCAGGCAACCAGCCCGCCAATCAATGACTTTGAAGCTCGGTGACTGTTGTTATGTGGACAAAATGTAACACCCGATTTACGCACAGCACGATTGCAAACTCATGCCGAAAAGCAAGTCCCCAATACCCCGTCCCAGCCGATCAGTCAGGAAGGGGGCATTTGGAATAGCAGCTCCTGCCTGTGACTCCGAGGCTCCGAGGTCAGCGCTAAGCACCTCACAGAGGCAAGCCGCACTCACCCCTGCCGTGGGAGGGCCATGGGTTCAAGCCCCAGTCTGGGCCCTCAGCACACAAGCAGGTCTGAGATGGTATTTCATGGCTGGAGGCACGTGTCTGTCAGTTGAGATCTTAAAGCGAGATCGGGTGGACCTGTGCCCATTCCCAGGGTGGTGTATGAAGGGCGGGGGAGTTTCCTAGAAATCTAGGCCAACATACACCCCAGACAACACAAACGACAAACACAGTTGTTATGTATGCAAACCTCATCAATGTGTCAGACTTTCCAGCAGGGGGCACACCTGTGGGAGACCTAAGGGTCACCTGTGCACCCTGGGCAAACAGGTATAAAAGGTGATCCACCAAGCTGCTTCCTCACTCTGGAGTTACATTAAAGAGACCGAGGTCACAATGGTTTGAACTTACAACACAGTCTTCTAAACATAACAATTGGCGACGAGTTACAGATCACGAAATTTCACGCGGTAATGGCTGCCATTGGTATTCTTGAGAGATTTGTTGAGGGTGATGATTGGGAAGCCTTCGTTGAGCGTCTCGACCAGTACTTCGTGGCCAATGAACTGGACACGGCTGAGACGGTGATCGAGCGCAGGGCGATTCTCCTCACCGTATGTGGGTCTTTGATATATGGCCTCGTCAAAAATCTGCTGGCACCGGACAAACCAACGGACAAGACTTACACAGAGCTCTGCACGCTGATTCTGGGACACCTCAAGCTGAAGAAGAGCATCCTAATGGCCAGGTATCGCTTTGACACGCACCATCGCTCCGAGAGCCAGAACGTGGCGAGCTTTGTCGCTGACCTAAGACGCTTTGCGGGACAGTGCGACTTTGCCGGATCTTTGGGGGAAATGTTGCTGGAATGTTTCCTGCTTGGAATCAGCCACGAGGTCATTCTTCGCAAACTGCTGTCTGCCGAATCCCTAGATCTGAGCAAGGCCATCACGATCGCCCAGGCTTTCATATCCACAAGCGACAACACAAAACTGATATCTTCACAGCATTGAAGCTCACCGGCAAGTACTGTGCATAAAATAATGCCTTCAGCAGGCAGAACTGTACATGGCAGGGCCTACACGACCGCAGAGGCCAGGCCTAGTGTGACCAGAGGCCGCTGTGGGGTGTGAATGCGGGGGCAGTCATAGAGCCCATCAATGTCGATTCAAGCACTGTGTGTGCAAGGGCTGTGGAACAATGGGGCACCTCCAGCGAATGTGCAAACGACCTCTGACTCACCACGTGGCAGAGTCAGGAGAGGACGACCGATCCAGTGTGGATCACGCTGAACAAGTAGGAGAGGCAACTCAACCTGAGGGTGAAGAGGAAGTGTATGGGGTACACACCTTCACCACCAAAAGCCCTCCAATAATGTTAAAAGTTAAACTTAACGACATTCCAGTCTCCATGGAATTGGACAGGGGGGTGAGTCAATCAATCATGAGCCAGAAGGTTTTTGAGAAACTGTGGGGCAACAAGGCACAGAGGCCAAAAGTGAGCCTGATTTACACAACACTGCGCACTTACACCAAAGAACTCATACCTGTTATCGGCAGTGCGGCAGTGAAAGTATCGTACGACGGAATGGTGCATGATTTATCTCTATGGATTGTACCAGGCAATGGCTGAACGCTGTTCGGCAGAAGCTGGCTAGGAAAGATCCGATGGAACTGGGACAACATCGAAGCATTGCCTTCGGTGGATGACGCCTCGTGCGCTCAGGTGCTAAACAAATTCCCGGCGTTATTTGAGCCAGGCAGCGGCAACTTCACAGGCACCAAGATGCAGATCCATCTTGTTCCTGGGGCACGGCCCGTTCATCACAAGGCCCAAGCAGTCCCATATATGATGCGAGAGAAAGTCGAGATCGAGCTGGACAGACTTCAACGAGAGGGAATCATATCGCCTGTCGAGTTCAACGAATGGGCCAGTCCAATCGTGCCGGTGATAAAGAGCGATGGGATGGTCAGAATCTGCGGGGACTACAAGGTAACGATCAACCGAGTCTCGTTACAGGACCAGTACCCACTACCTAAAACGGAGGACTTATTCGCAATGCTAGCAGGGGGAAAGCCGTTCACCAAGCTAGATTGCGGCGGGCGGCATCAGACCCATGGACTCCAAGACGGAGGCCATCAAGAATGCACCCAGACCACAGAATGTGACGGAGCTGCGTTCGTTCCTGGGACTCCTCAACTATTTTGGTAACTTTCTACCCGGGTTGAGCACTTTGCTGGAACCTCTGCATTTACTGCTACATAAGGGTGATGACTGGGTTTGGGGTAAATCTCAAGGTACAGCCTTTAATAAGGCCAGAAACCTGCTATGCTCCAACAAGTTACTTGTATTGTATGACCCGTGTAAACGTTTAGTACTAGCTTGTGATGCGTCGTTGTACGGGGTCGGTTGTGTGTTACAGTAAACCAATGTGTCGGGCAAATTGCAACCGGTTACATATGTGTCCAGAAGTCTATCCAAGGCTGAAAGAGCCGACAGTCTGGTTGAGAAAGAAGCGTTAGCATGTGTATACGGGGTTAAGAAAATGCACCAATACCTATTTGGTCTCCGGTTCGAGCTTAAAATGGACCATAAACCGTTTACTTCATTGCTCTCAGAAAGCAAAGGTATTAACACCAATGCTTCATCCCACATCCAAAGATGGGCACTAACATTATCTGCCTATGACTATATAATCCACCACTGACCAGGCACTGAGAACTGCGCTGATGCCCTCAGTCGGCTACCATTGCCCACCACCGGGGTGGAAATGGCGCAACCCGTAGACTTGTTTCTGGTAATGGATGTTTTTGAGAGCGAGGGGGTCACCTGTCACGGCTCTCCAGACCAGGACCTGGACTAGCCAGGACCCGGTGCTATCACTAGTAAAAAGCTGCATCCTTAATGGGAGCTGGTCGGCGGTTCCCGGGGAAATGCAGGATGAAATTAAGCCGTTCCACTGACGTAAGGATGAATTGTCCATCCAATCGGATTGTCTCCTATGGGGGAATCACGTGGTTTTGCCAAAAAAAGGCAGGGAAATGTTTATACGCGGCTTACACAGTACCCACCCAGGCATAGTCATGATGAAGGCTATCGCCAGGTCGCACGTTTGGTGGCCTGGTATTGAATCAGAATTGGAGTCATGCGTACATCAGTGTAACACTTGCTCACAGTTGAGCAACGCACCCAGGGAGGCCCCACTGAGCCTGTGGTCATGGCCCTCAAAACCGTGGTCCAGGGTCCACGTAGATTTCACTGGCCCTTTTCTAGGAAAGATGTTCCTAGTAGCAGTGGACACTTACTCTAAATGGATTGAATGTATAATAATGTCATCATGTACGTCCACTGCCACCATTGAAAGCCTCAGGCCCATGTTCGCCACCCATGGTTTGCCCGACGTCCTTGTTAGTGACAATGGACCATGTTTCACCAGCTCGGAATTCAATGAGTTCATGACTCGCAATGGCATCAAACATGTCAGGTCTGCCCCATTTAAGCCCGCATCCAATGGTCAAGCACAACAGACAGTCCAAACTATCAAGCAGAGCTTGAAACGCATAACGGACAGTTCCCTGCAGACCCGGTTATCTCGTATTCTGCTCAGCTACCGCACGCGACCCCACTCTCTCACCGGGGTTCCCCCGGCAGAATTGTTAATGAAGAGAGCACTCAAAACCAGGCTCTCCCTAGTCCACCCGGATCTCACTGATCACGTAGAAACCCAGCGTCACCGACATAACGTGTACCACGATCGCGCGGCTGTATCGCGTGACATTGAGGTTAATGATCCTGTATATGTCCTTAACTACGGTCAGGGTCCCAAGTGGATTGCTGGCACTGTTTTAGCCAAGGAGGGGAATGGAGTGTTTGTTGTCAAACTTCTGAATGGACAAACGTGGAGAAAGCCCTTGGATCAGACCAAACTGCGATTCACTGACAACCAAGAACAGTTTGAAGAAGACTTTACCATCTATGATCCACCAACACACACCCAACCAGCAATCGACCTCACTGTCACCACGAGGATGAACCCACCATGCCCGACAGTCCGATCAGACCAGCCACACTGCAGTGCAGCAATGATCCGACCAACTCACCCAGGCCAGGACTTCGACTCGGGCGATCAACCCGGGAACACAGAGTGCCAGATCGCCTCAACCTGTAAATAACTCATACATAAGACTTTGGGTGGGGTGGAATGATGTTATGTATGCTAACCTCACCAATGTGTAAGACTTGCCGCCAGGGGGCACACCTGTGGGAGACCTAAGGGTCACCTGTGCACCCTGGGCAAGCAGGTATAAAAGGTGATCCACTATGCTGCTTCCTCACTCTGGAGTTACATTAAAGAGACCGAGGTCACAATGGTTTAAGCTTACAGCACAGTCTTGTGGAGTTATTCTGAACAGAATAGTTACTTGTTTTTTTAATCGCATTTGGTGCTTCTGGGATCTGTGCGCAAATTAACCACTGCATTTTACACAGAGCAACACTTCAACAGTGATTGATTGGCTGTGGAGCATTGTGGGCTGTCCAGAGGATAGCAATGGCGTTATATAAATGCAGGGTTTTTTTTTTGCGGAAAGATGCTGCAAGAACTGCAGCAGTCACACATCTCGGGTTAATTTGAAGTCAGCAAGATCCAACCCAAACCATTTAAAATGTATCCTTGCTCGATGAGAACAGATTAGACTGGCCATGATGTTTCAGGAGATGAGAATGGGCGAATGAGTGATTGCTGGAGATGTGCGGGAAGCAATTGAGAAAGATATTCTCATAAACACCTTCCAAGAGCTGCACTAAACAGTGAACGCGAGAGGGGTGTTCTCAGTGCTGTCTCTCCCCGCACATTATCAGATAAGGCGGCGGAGTGTTGCTGTGGGATGATAATGATTGCCTTCCCGAGCTAAATACTGTCTGTGGCAGATTTTGTCAGGAGAATTAGTCCCAGTCATCTATCACTTACAGCGTGTGACAGGGCAGTGGACACAGCTCTCGATACAGCAGCTTCATAAGACGATGAAAAAAACAGATTTGGGAAAGAAATACAGAGATAAAAGAAATGTTTAAATATTTATTGTGAATGTTCCCAGCTGACATCACTTGACATGTTTTATATTTTGTTTTGAGAGATGGATGATGAGTGAGTGTGGCAGCTTGGTGTTGAGTGGATGAGTTGGCATCTGCCTGGTGCAGGTAACCTTGCAATGCCCTTCAGCAGGTCCTGGATCCCACCTGCCTGTGTCAGAAAGGACAGCGGCATTCTCTCCCTGACAACATGCTGCCCAGAGTCCCGCAGACCTGGGTCCCGCTGCTGAATGTGACCCAGCCAGTGAATGCTGGGGTGAGAAGAGGGTGAGGTGCAGCCCCACACAGCCGAATAACCTGTAACCAGCGGCTGGCAAGTATGAAAGGCAGTCACAGGGGGAAAACCGAGAGACAGCATACATAGCTCACAGCTCTAACACTGACATTTAGGACTGCTGGTCCACTCAGTACAACAATACCCAGCCTTTAACATACGAGGACAGAAGCAAGTGCTTTAATGAATTTAAGATTCATAGTAGAGCATAAACCCTATTGCATTATTCACTTTCCCCAGCAGCACGTGGCTGAGAAGGAGACAGCTTTACATTTCCTGGCACAGGTCTACATCCATTTGCTATTAGTTAGAGGTTTGATACCTCGGATAAAGGATAGCCAGGCTGTGAACAGCGATCACAGCGTTTAACCCCATCCTGTATTGCATTTTGCTGTTTGTTTTCCGGATGTGTGTGACTCCTGGCAAGGTGGCATGTTCCTTGACTATTCCCAGCTGGGACTGGAGTCACCTGTAGGCCAGACAGGGTCAGGGCAGGTCCAGGGGCATTGCTGTAACACAGCGCCACCTAGTGGGCCGCTGCTGCACCAGTGGACAAGCAAAGTACTGCTCCAGGGTGACCAAGGCTGGGAACTCAACACCCAGGGGTATTCAACATTTAGGAAGGATAGACAGAAAGGAAAAGGAAGTGGGGTGGCGTTGCTGGTTAAAGAGGAAATTAACGCAATAGTAAGGAAGGACGTTAGCCTGGATGATGTGGAATCGGTATGGGTGGAGCTACGGAATACCAAAGGGCAGAAAACACTAGTGGGAGTTGTATACAGACCACCAAACAGTAATAGTGAGGTTGGGGACAGCATCAAACAAGAAATTAGCGATGTGTGCAATAAAGGTACAGCAGTTATCATGGGCGACTTTAATCTACATATAGATTGGGCTAACCAAACTGGTAGCAATGCGGTGGAGGAGGAATTCCTGATTCCTGGAGTGTATTAGGGATGGTTTTCTAGGCCAATATGTCGAGGAACCAACTAGAGGGCTGGCCATCCTAGACTGGGTGATGTGTAATGAGAAAGAACTAATGAGCAATCTGGTTGTGTGAGGCCCCTTGGGAAAGTGTGACCATAATATGGTAGAATTCTTTATTAAGATGGAGAGTGACACAGTTAATTCAGAGACTAGGGTCCTGAACTTAAGGAAAGGTAACTTTGATGGTATGAGACGTGAATTGGCTAGAATAGACAAGAGAATGATACTTAAAAGGTTGATGGTGGATAGGCAATGGCAAACATTTAAAGATCACACGGATGAACTTCAACAATTGTACATCCCTGTCTGGAGTAAAAATAAAACGGGGAAGGTGGTTCAACCGTGGCTAACAAAGGAAATGAAAGATCGTGTTAAAACCAAGGAAGAGACATATAAATTGGCCTGAAAAAGCAGCAAACCTGAGGACTGGGAGAATTTTATAATTCAGCAGAGGAGGTCAAAATGTTTAATTAGGAGGGGGAAAATAGAGTATGAGAGGAAGCTTGCTGGGAACATAAAAACTGACTGCAAAAGCTTCTATAGATATGTGAAGAGAAAAAGATTAGGGAAGACAAATGTAGGTCCCGTGCAGTCAGATTCAAGTGAAGTTATAATGGGGAACAAAGAAATGGCAGACCAATTGAACAAATACTTTGGTTCTGTCTTCATGAAGGAAGACACAAATAACCTTCTGGAAATACTAGAGGACCGAGGGTCTAGTGAGAAGGAGGAACTGAAGGATATCCTTATTAGTCAGGAAATTGAGTTAGGGAAATTGATGGGATTGAAGGCCAATAAATTCTCAGGACCTGATAGTCTGCATCGCAGAGTACTTAAGGAAGTGACCCTAGAAATAGTGGATGTATTGGTGATCATTTTTCAATAGTCTATGTACTCTGGATCAGTTTCTATGGACTGGAGGGTAGCTAATGTAACACCACTTTTTAAGAAAGGAGGGAGAGAGAAAACGGGTAATTATAGACCGGTTAGCCTGACATCAGTAGTGGGGAAAATGTTGGAATCAATTATTAAGGATGAAATAACAGCACATTTGGAAAGCAGTGACAGGATTGGTCCAAGTCAACATGGATTTATGAAAGGGAAATGATACTTGACAAATCTTCTAGAATTTTTTGAGGTTGTAACTGGTAGAGTGGACAAGGGAGAACCAATGGATGTGGTGTATTTGGACTTTCAAAAGGCTTTTGACAAGGTCCCACACAAGAGATTGGTGTGCAAAATAAAAGCACAAGGTATTGGAGGTAATGTACTGACGTGGATAGAGAACTGGTTGGCAGACAGGAAGCAGAGAGTCGGAATAAATGGGTCCTTTTCAGAATGGCAGGCAGTGACTAGTGGGGTCCCGCAGGACTCAGTGCTGGGACCCCAGCTATTTATAATATACATTAATGATTTGGATGAAGGAATTGATGAATAATATCTCCAAGTTTGCAGATGACACTAAGCTGGGTGGTGGTGTGAGCTGTGAGGGGGACGCTAAGAGGCTGCAGGGTGACTTGGACAGGTTAGGTGAGTGGGCAAATGCATGGCAGATGCAGTATAATGTGGATAAATGTGAGCTTATCCACTTTGGTGGCAAAAACACGAAGACAGAATATTATCTGAATGGTGGCAGATTAGGAAAAGGGGAGGTGCAACGAGACCTGGGTACATCAGTCATTGAAAGTTGGCATGCAGGTACAGCAGGTGGTGAAGAAGGCAAATGGTATGTTGGCATTCAGAGCTAGGAGATTTGAGTATAGGAACAGGGAGGTCTTACTGCAGTTGTACAGGGCCTCAGTGAGGCCTCACCTGGAATATTGTGTTCAGTTTTGGTCTCCTAATCTGAGGAAGGACATTCTTGCTATTGAAGGAGTGCAGCGAAGGTTCACCAGACTGATTCCAGGAATGGCAGGACTGACATATGAGGAGAGACTGGATTGACTGGGCCTGTATTCACTGGAGTTTAGAAGGGTGAGAGGGGATCTCATAGAAACATATAAAATTCTGACGGGACTGGACAGGTTAGATGCAGGAAGAATGTTCCCGATGTTGGGGAAGTCCAGAACCAGGGAACATAGTCTAAGGATAAGGGGTAAGCCATTTAGGACTGAAATGTGGAGAAACTTCTTCACTCAGAGAATTGTTAACCTGTGGACTTCCCTGCCGCAGAGAGTTGTTGATGCCAGTTCATTGGATATATTCAAGAGGGAGTTAGATATGGCCCTTACGACTAAAGGGATCAAGGGGTATGGAGAGAAAGCAGGAAAGGGGTACTGAGGTGAATGATCAGCCATGATCTTATTGAATGGCGGTGCAGGCTCGAAGGGCCAATTGGCCTACTCCTGCACCTATTTTCTATGTTCCTATGTTTCTAACTACTATGTACATGCAGACCACAGCATACGGCCAATGTGATCTCCTGGACTTGTTTCCATCGGCTGGTTGGGTCGGAGAGGAATTTTTCCCCAATTGGCCTGGGTTTTTATCTGTTTTTTTGCCTCTGCCAGGAGATCGCAGGGCTCCGAGTGAGGAGAACTCTGCTGTGTGACATCACAGGTAAGGCAGGTAAGTGATTGGTAGTGATTGTGGGCTAAGTTTTTCATTTAAATTAACATATAGCATATAACTAAATTCTAAAAACTAACCTTTATTTGTTTAACTAATTTAATAAACTATATAGGGTAAATACTTGATTAACGCTAAACTAATTAATTCAATAAAATAATGGGAAACAGGAGATGTGTTGCTGCTGCAATATGTGGGAGCTTCTGGACATTTTGGATCAGGGCGACTACATCAGCGGCTCGATGAACTTCGACTCCGAGTTGAGGAGCTGGAGTCTGAGCTGCAGACATTGCGAGACATTAGGGAGGCTAAAAGTTCCCTGGACCTTTTGCTCCAGGAGGCAGCCACACCCTCGAGATTAAATACTTTAGAATTGACACATGGTCAGGCACAGGAGGGTGTGACTGTGAGTGAGGCAGGTACGGGGATCCAGGAGGTAGTAGTGCGGGAGCCTCAGTCCCTGCACACTTGTCCAATCGATGTCAGGTTTTTGCAACCCTTGTGGACAAGTGTGCAGACTGCGGGGTGGACGGGCACACTGAGCAAGGAGTGGTGCAGAAAGCCAATCAAGTGGGCGGAGCAAAAAGGCAGGTGGTTGCAGTAGGGGACAGTACAGTTAGGGGGATAGACAGGGTTCTCTGCAGCTGCGAGCACGCGTCCCGATGCCAGGGTAAAGGACATCTCCTTCGGGCTGGAGAAGAACTTGGAGTGGGAGGGGGAGGATCCAGTTGTCATGGTACACGTCGGTACCAATGACATAGGTAGGACTAAGAAAGAGATTCTGCTGAGAGAGTTTGAACAGCTAGGGACTAAATTGAAAAGCAGAACCCACAAAGGTAATAATCTCTGCATCAGAGGTTGGTGTGGGAGAAGTGGCTTTTGATTCATGGGGCACTGGCACCAATACTCGGGAAGGAGAGAGCTGTTCCGTGGGGACGGACTACACCTGAACTATGCTGGGACCAGAGTTCTAGCGAACCGAATAACTAGAGAGGTAGACAGGGCTTTAAACTAAAAAACAGGGCCGGGGGGGCTGGGGGGGGAGGATGGTCGCAGGAGAGAGCAATCTAGAATGCTAAAGAGAACAGAAAAGGAAGCAATGCAGGAAAGTGATAGTGGTAAGGATAACCAGATTATGTCAGGAAGGGACAGAGCATACAAAAGAGGGCACTAACAAATAGGGTCCAGTTAAGAATAAATAGCAATAAGACAATTAGGGCTATAGTACAAAATAATGTTAAGATGTCTAATAATGTTAAAAAGACAAATTTAAAAGCATTGTATCTGAATGCACGAAGCATCTGTAATAAGTTAGACAAATTAACAACGCAAATAGATGTAAACGGATACGATATAGTTGCAATTACAGACACATGGTTACAGTGTGACCAGGGTTGGGAACTGAATATCCTAGGATATTTGATATTTAGGAAGGACAGGCAAAAAGGAAGAGGGGGTGGTGTGGCTTTGTTAGTAAAGGATGAAATCAGAGCAATAGTGAGGATGGATATTGGCTCAGAAAATCAAGATGTAGAATCAGTCTGGGTGGAGCTAAGGAGCACCAAGGGGCAGAAAACATTGGTGGGAGTTGTCAATAGGCTCCAAACAGTAATGGTAGTGTAGGGGACGGCATCAAACAGGAAATTAGAGATGTATGTAACAAGGGTACAGTAGGTGGCTTTAATCTACATATAGACTGGCCAAACCAAATTAGTAATAATACTGTGGCAGATGAATTCCTGGAGTGTGTACGAGATGGTTTTTTAGACCATTATGTTGAAGAGCCTAGTAGGGAACAGGCTATCCTAGATTGGGTATTGTGTAATGAGAAGGGGTTAATTAACAGTCTTCTTGTGCGGGGTCCTTTAGGGAAGAGTGACCATAACATGATTGAATTCTTTATTAAGATGGAAAGTGAAGTTGTCCAATCCAAAACTGGGGTCCTAAATCTAAACAAAGGAAACTACGAAGGTATGAGGAATGAATTGGCTGTGATAGATTGGGAAGATTCATTAAAAGGCATGATGGTGGATAGGCAATGGCTAACATTTAAGGAATGAATGCATGAATTGCAACAGTTATACATTCCTTTCTAGCGTAAAAACACAAAAGGAAAAGTTGCCCAACCATGGCTAACACAAGGAATTAAGGATAGTATTAGATCCAAAGAGGAGTTATACAAAGTTGCCAGAAAAAGTAGCAAGCCTGAGGATTGGGAGCAGTTTAGAATTCAGCAAAAAAGGACCAAGAGATTGATTAAAAGAGGAAAAATAGAGTAAACTTTCAAGGAACATAAAAACTGATTGCAAAAGTTTCTACAATAACGTAAAAAGGAAAAGATTAGTGAATACAAATGTAGGTCCTTTACAGACAGAAACAGGAGAATTTGTAATGGAGACCAAGGAAATAGCAGAACAATTAAATAAATACTTCGGTTCTGTCTTCACGGAAGAGGACACAAATAACGTCCCAGAAATGCTGGGGAACCAAGGGTCTAGTGAGCAAGAGGAATTAAAGGAAATGATAATTAGTAAGAAAATA